>NC_143028.1:80002500-80057500 GCF_057628025.1 Oncorhynchus mykiss
CCTACAGGGGGAGGAGAGAGAGAGTGACTTACACATGTCCCTACAGGGGGAGGAGAGAGAGAGTGACTTACACATCTCCCTACAGGGGGAGGAGAGAGAGAGAGTGACTTACACATCTCCCTTCAGGGGGAGGAGAGAGAGAGTGACTTACACACGTCCCTACAGGGGGAGGAGAGAGAGAGAGTGACTTACACACATCCCTACAGGGGGAGGAGAGAGAGAGTGACTTACACACATCCCTACAGGGGGAGGAGAGAGAGAGAGAGTGACTTACACTCATCCCAACAGGGTGACAATGACTATAGTAGTTGTTGGCAAGACAGCATAAACAGATCTGGCACCAGGCTAAGGAAACCTTGATTGAGAGGACCTCACATTTTACAGAACAATGAAGGAAGAGAGATGAGAGACTGAAGCATAGAGATGTATAGAGATCAGCTCCGGCCCATTAAGGCGTCTGTGAGCACACAGGGTAGCTCGATTGAGGCCATCTCACTGAGTCACTGTTCTTCTTCTACTACTTCTATGAGTTGGTAAACAACCTGCAAAGGGGTGCATACTGCCACCTAGAGGGAGTTGTTTGAACCGGTATAAAGACACAGTCGGTTGATTCACTGGCACCTGTAGATCTGGAAAGTTCCCTCATTGACTGATCCCTCCCGATGACCTGGATGGAATTACGTGATCCTTCGTTAACCCATAGAAAGTCCCGCCCAGTTAACTACTTCAAAATGGTGAAAGTCCTCAATGGAGCTGTCCATGCTAAAATGTGCTTTTGGGTACTAGAGTCCTCTATCCATCTCTATGGACTGAAATGCGACAAGAATAAGGGGCCTACACCAAAGGAAGAAGGGATGATACTCACTCTTTGATGAAGGTGTGCAGTTGCTGTTTGATTGACCTCTGGGCCTGGTCAAATAGGATCTGTAGAGAAAGAGACAGAGAGAGAGAGAGAGAGAGACAGGTAGAGAGACAGAGAGGGAGAGAGAAAGACAGAGATAGGCAAGGAGAGAGACACAGAGAGGGAGAGAGAGAGACATGGGGAGAGACAGAGACAGGGGGAGAGAGGGAGAGAGAGAGACACAGAGAGAGAGAGAGACAGAAAGAGACGGGAAGAGACACAGAGCGAGAGAGAGACATGGAGAGAGAGACACAGAGAGAGAGAGAGTCAGGGAGAGAGAGAGATAGGCAAGGAGAGAGAGAGAGGGAGAGAGAGAGACACGGAGAGAGAGGGAGAGGGAGACACAGAGAGAGCGAGAGACAGAGAGAGACGGGAAGAGACAGAGCGAGAGAGAGACATGGAGAGAGAGACACGGAGAGAGAGAGATAGGCAAGGAGAGAGACAGAGAGGGAGAGAGAGACATGGAGAGAGAGAGAGACAGGGAGAGAGAGACAGAGAGGGAGAGAGAGAGACATGGAGAGAGACAGACATGGAGAGAGACAGAGAGAGAGAGAGACAGAGAGAGACGGGAAGAGACACAGAGCGAGAGAGAGACATGGAGAGAGAGACACGGAGAGAGAGAGAGACAGAGAGGGAAAGAGACAGAGACAGAGTTGGGGAGAGAGAGAGAAAGACCAAGACGGAGAGAGAAAGAGACAGAGAGCGAGAGAGACACAGTGAATCCCAAACCCCTGTCTCGCCCCTATCAACTCTCTCGGAGGCCCATCTGTTTACACGTGTTCTGACGTATCTCAGAGGGTGACTTCCAGAGAGTGGCGAGGGGGATCAATAAATCCATCAACTTCGGGACACACATGACATGAATGATGCATGAAATTCAAATGAACAAATCCTCCCTGTCGTTTTACAAAATGTAAACCTCAGTTAAACAGATAAACATTTTATTTTGGGAGCTGTTTAATATTGTATGTGTCAAGTCTCGAACATCAGAAATAAAGAAATGCACGTATCATATAATTAGGCATGCCTCGGCCTCTCCGTTCTTTTGTGTGAAATTGCGGAAGAAAAAAAATAAATGACGCCGTGCCTTATGGGATTCCACTTCGCTATGAAGCCGGCAGCATTGCAGGCTCAGTCTAAGTGCCGACCGGAGGGGATAATTATCCCATAAAACCTCAATCCTTTTCACTCCCTCACCCTCGGGAGCACTTGTTCAAATGGTGGAGGGGCACTTGAACGCACAAATGGACTCGCCGAGGGGCGGGGCGGGTGATTTGACATTCTGCCTGTGAGACCGCTAACAACTGAAATGGAACAGGCTATCAAATACGTTTAAAAAATATAATGACATTCAGGAGCTGTCTTCGAGACAGCTAGTTAATGACATTCAGGAGCTGTCTTCGAGACAGCTAGTTAATGACATTCAGGAGCTGTCTTCGAGACAGCTAGTTAATGACATTCAGGAGCTGTCTTCGAGACAGCTAGTTAATGACATTCAGGAGCTGTCTTCGAGACAGCTAGTTAATGACATTCAGGAGCTGTCTTCGAGACAGCTAGTTAATCATTTTCAGGAGCTGTCTTTGAGACATCTAGTTAATCATTTTCAGGAGCTGTCTTCGAGACAGATAGTTAATGACATTCAGGAGCTGTCTTCGAGACAGCTAGTTAATGACATTCAGGAGCTGTCTTTGAGACAGCTAGTTAATCATTTTCAGGAGCTGTCTTTGAGACATCTAGTTAATCATTTTCAGGAGCTGTCTTCGAGACAGCTAGTTAATGACATTCAGGAGCTGTCTTCGAGACAGCTAGTTAATGACATTCAGGAGCTGTCTTTGAGACAGCTAGTTAATCATTTTCAGGAGCTGTCTTTGAGACATCTAGTTAATGATTTTCAGGAGCTGTCTTTGAGACATCTAGTTAATCATTTTCAGGAGCTGTCTTCGAGACAGCTAGTTAATGACATTCAGGAGCTGTCTTCGAGACAGCTAGTTAATGACATTCAGGAGCTGTCTTTGAGACAGCTAGTTAATCATTTTCAGGAGCTGTCTTTGAGACAGCTAGTTAATCATTTTCAGGAGCTGTCTTCGAGACATCTAGTTAATCATTTTCAGGAGCTGTCTTCGAGACAGCTAGTTAATGACATTCAGGAGCTGTCTTCGAGACAGCTAGTTAATGACATTCAGGAGCTGTCTTCGAGACAGCTAGTTAATGACATTCAGGAGCTGTCTTCGAGACAGCTAGTTAATGACATTCAGGAGCTGTCTTCGAGACAGCTAGTTAATGACATTCAGGAGCTGTCTTCGAGACAGCTAGTTAATCATTTTCAGGAGCTGTCTTCGAGACAGCTAGTTAATGACATTCAGGAGCTGTCTTTGAGACAGCTAGTTAATGATATTCAGGAGCTGTCTTCGAGACAGCTAGTTAATCATTTTCAGGAGCTGTCTCTGAGACAGCTAGTTAATCATTTTCAGGAGCTGTCTTCGAGACAGCTAGTTAATCATTTTCAGGAGCTGTCTTCGAGACAGCTAGTTAATCATTTTCAGGAGCTGTCTTCGAGACAGCTAGTTAATCATTTTCAGGAGCTGTCTTCGAGACAGCTAGTTAATGACATTCAGGAGCTGTCTTTGAGACAGCTAGTTAATGATTTTCAGGAGCTGTCTCTGAGACAGCTAGTTAATCATTTTCAGGAACTGTCTTCGAGACAGCTAGTTAATCATTTTCAGGAGCTGTCTTTGAGACAGCTAGTTAATCATTTTCAGGAGCTGTCTCTGAGACAGCTAGTTAATCATTTTCAGGAGCTGTCTTCGAGACAGCTAGTTAATTATTTTCAGGAGCTGTCTTCGAGACAGCTAGTTAATCATTTTCAGGAGCTGTCTTCGAGACAGCTAGTTAATCATTTTCAGGAGCTGTCTTCGAGACAGCTAGTTAATGACATTCAGGAGCTGTCTTTGAGACAGCTAGTTAATGATTTTCAGGAGCTGTCTCTGAGACAGCTAGTTAATCATTTTCAGGAACTGTCTTCGAGACAGCTAGTTAATCATTTTCAGGAGCTGTCTTTGAGACAGCTAGTTAATCATTTTCAGGAGCTGTCTTCGAGACAGCTAGTTAATCATTTTCAGGACCTGTCTTCGAGACAGCTAGTTAATGACATTCAGGAGCTGTCTTTGAGACAGCTAGTTAATCATTTTCAGGAGCTGTCTTCGAGACAGCTAGTTAATCATTTTCAGGAGCTGTCTTCGAGACAGCTAGTTAATGACATTCAGGAGCTGTCACCGAGACAGCTAGTTAATGACATTCAGGAGCTGTCTTTGAGACAGCTAGTTAATGACATTCAGGAGCTGTCTTCGAGACAGCTAGTTAATGACATTCAGGAGCTGTCTTCGAGACAGCTAGTTAATCATTTTCAGGAGCTGTCTTCGAGACAGCTAGTTAATCATTTTCAGGAGCTGTCTTTGAGACAGCTAGTTAATCATTTTCAGGAGCTGTCTTCGAGACAGCTAGTTAATCATTTTCAGGAGCTGTCTTCGAGACAGCTAGTTAATGACATTCAAGAGCTGTCTTTGAGACAGCTAGTTAATGATTTTCAGGAGCTGTCTCTGAGACAGCTAGTTAATCATTTTCAGGAACTGTCTTCGAGACAGCTAGTTAATCATTTTCAGGAGCTGTCTTTGAGACAGCTAGTTAATCATTTTCAGGAGCTGTCTTCGAGACAGCTAGTTAATCATTTTCAGGAGCTGTCTTCGAGACAGCTAGTTAATGACATTCAGGAGCTGTCTTCGAGACAGCTAGTTAATCATTTTCAGGAGCTGTCTTCGAGACATCTAGTTAATCATTTTCAGGAGCTGTCTTCGAGACAGCTAGTTAATGACATTCAGGAGCTGTCATCGAGACAGCTAGTTAATGACATTCAGGAGCTGTCTTTGAGACAGCTAGTTAATGACATTCAGGAGCTGTCTTCGAGACAGCTAGTTAATGACATTCAGGAGCTGTCTTCGAGACAGCTAGTTAATCATTTTCAGGAGCTGTCTTTGAGACAGCTAGTTAATCATTTTCAGAAGCTGTCTTTGAGACAGCTAGTTAATCATTTTCAGGAGCTGTCTTCGAGACAGCTAGTTAATCATTTTCAGGAGCTGTCTTCGAGACACCTAGTTAATGATATTCAGGAGCTGTCTTTGAGACAGCTAGTTAATCATTTTCAGGAGCTGTCTTCGAGACAGCTAGTTAATCATTTTCAGGAGCTGTCTTCGAGACAGCTAGTTAATGATATGAACTGTCTTTGAGACAGCTAGTTAATGATATTCAGGAGCTGTCTTTGAGACAGCTAGTTAATGATTTTCAGGAGCTGTCTTTGAGACAGCTAGTTAATGATTTTCAGGAGCTGTTTTTGAGACAGCTAGTTAATGATTTTCAGGAGCTGTCTTTGAGACAGCTAGTTAATGATTTTCAGGAGCTGTCTTTGAGACAGCTAGTTAATGATATGAACTGTCTTTGAGACAGCTAGTTAATGATATGAACTGTCTTTGAGACAGCTAGTTAATGATATGAACTGTCTTCGAGACAGCTAGTTAAAGAGTAGGTGTTACAGCGTTCATCGTAGTTGACAGGTCACAGTAAAGTTACACTCCAATGGCCTCTCCTGTCAGAATCTCCTGTCAGAATCTCCTGTCAGAATCTCCTGTCAGAATCTGATTATTTCTAAATGACATTCCAGTAAAGTAATGAGACTGTCACCCGAGACCTTGGTAGAAGATTTATCAATTCTAGAGGGGAAGAAAACAACATCTCTTATTTCATACATAAGCCTGGCACACTGCCCTGTGCACCAAATACCCAAAACAGAGAAAGAACGGTTTTGGAAAAAGCAGACGGATACCAATCAATGAAGACAACAATGAAAACGGCCCCTCCCTAACCGTTAACACCGTCTACCATAATGGCACCATCATGGTTCAGGGGTCAGAAAGCAGCGTGGGAAGACTTCTGGTCCTTCAGAGGAGAAACAAATAGGAGTAACAAGCCTCTTCTCAGAGGAGAGGAGAAACAACCCAGGAGAAGACCACTCAAAGCCTCTCCTCATAGGAGAGGAGAAACAACCCAGGAGAAGACCACTCAAAGCCTCTCCTCAGAGGAGAGGAGAAACAACCCAGGAGAAGACCACTTAAAACCTCTCCAAAGACTACAACCCAGAAGAAGACCACTCCAAGCCCTGATAGCAGCACCATCGCTCTAAGCCTCTCCACAGACCACAACCCAGGAGAAGACCACTCCAAGCCTCTCCTCAGAGGAAAGGAGAAACAACCCAGGAGAAGACCACTCAAAGCCTCTCCTCAGAGGAGAGGAGAAACAACCCAGGAGAAGACCACTTAAAGCCTCTCCAAAGACCACAACCCAGGAGAAGACCACTACAAGCCTGTCCACAGACCACAACCCAGGACAAGACCACTACAAGCCTGTCCACAGACCACAACCCAGGAGAAGACCACTCCAATACTCTCCACAGACCACAACCCAGGAGAAGACCACTCCAAGCTCTGATATCAGCACCATCTCCAAGACTCTCCTCTAAAAATGACTCAGACACAGAAATCCTTGACCTGCCGACAGGAGAGGCAGTCAACAGCAGGCAGAGGAGACCAGTATGGTGTATCAGGTGAAACAGCAGCACAGTGAGCTACAGTCAGCCATTAGAGACCTGAAGGAGGACAACCAGATAACCTAACTAGAATTAATGATTGTTTAAATAGTGTTTTTTTTTTTTTAATTCCCATGACCTGTTATAACACATCGGTCAACAAATCAAGCATTCTACATTTACATGTCATTTAGCAGATGCTCTTATGCAGAGCAACTTACAGGTGCAATTAGGGATAAGTTCCTTGCTCAAGGGTACATTGGCAGGTTTGTCACCTAGTTGGCTCGGGGACAGCATCTTTTCAGTTACTGGCCAAACACTCTTAATTGCTAGGCTAACTGCAGCCCTATAACACATCCTAAAGAAATATTTAAAACATCCTTAAGTTTAAGAAGCTGCCGTCGTCGGAATGAGACCAAGGTGCAGCGTGGTGAGCGTACTTTACTTTTTTTATTTGTTAAATGTCGCCAACAAAACAAGACACAAAGAAACGACCGTGAAGCTTACGAGGGCCATAGTGCCACAAACAAAGTCAACTTCCCACAAAGACAGGTAGGAAAAAAGGCTGCCTAAGTATGGTTCTCAATCAGAGACAACGATAGACAGCTGTCCCTGATTGAGAACCATAACCGGCCAAACACAAAGAAATACAACAACCTAGAAAACAAAACATAGAATGCCCACCCAAATCACACCCTGACCAAACCAAAATAGAGACATAAAAAGGCTCTCTCAGACGTGAAAAGCACAAACCCTGACTTTTTACATAATATTAATATTGCTATGTTTATGTATTTATTGTTTGTGATATCCAACTGGTAGTTAGTCTTGCCCCATCGCTGCAACTCCCCTACGGACTCGGGAGAGGCAAAGGTCGAGAGCCATGCGTCCTCCGAAACACGACCCTGCCAAACCGCTTCTTGACACACTGCTTCGCTTAATGCGGAAGGCAGCCGCACCAATGTGTTGGAGGAAACACCGTCCAACTGGCGACTGAGTCAGCGTGCAATACGCCTGGCCCACCACAAGGAGTCACTAGAGCGCGATGGGACAAGGATATCCCGGCCAGCCAAACCCTCCCCTAATCTCCTCAACTACCCTCAAACCAATAAAATAGGCAAAACACACATGGATTTAAAAAACGAGGCAACGGTAAACGATACGCAAGTGACCAAAGGTACAACTCTGATATGAAGTGTTTGTTTTTTCCCCACAAATTTTCCAGGAATGTCACGTGTCAAATCAAATCAAACTTTATTTGTCACATGCGCCGAATACAACAAGTGTAGACTTTACTGTGAATGTTTACTTACAAGCCCTTAACCAACAGTGCAGTTCAAGAAGAGTTAAGAAAATATTTACCACGTAGACTAAAATAAAAAGTAATAATAAAAAGTAACACAATAAGAATAACAATGAGACTATATACAGGGTATTACGGTACAGAGTCAATGTGGAGACTATATACAGGGTATTACGGTACAGAGTCAATGTGGAGACTATATACAGGGTATTACGGTACAGAGTCAATGTGGAGGCTATATACAGGGTATTACGGTACAGAGTCAATGTGGAGGCTATATACAGGGTATTACGGTACAGAGTCAATGTGGAGGCTATATACAGGGTATTACGGTACAGAGTCAATGTGGAGGCTATATACAGGGTATTACGGTACAGAGTCAATGTGGAGGCTATATACAGGGTATTACGGTACAGAGTCAATGTGGAGGCTATATACAGGGTATTACGGTACAGAGTCAATGTGGAGGCTATATACAGGGTATTACGGTACAGAGTCAATGTGGAGGCTATATACAGGGGGTACCGGTACAGAGTCAATGTGGAGACTATATACAGGGGGGTACCGGTACAGAGTCAATGTGGAGGCTATATACAGGGGGGTACCGGTACAGAGTCAATGTGGAGGCTATATACAGGGGGTACCGGTACAGAGTCAATGTGGAGACTATATACAGGGGGTACCGGTACCGAGTCAATGTGGAGACTATATACAGGGGGTACCGGTAGAGAGTCAATGTGGAGGCTATATACAGGGGGTACCGGTACAGAGTCAATGTGGAGACTATATACAGGGGGGTACCGGTACAGAGTCAATGTGGAGGCTATATACAGGGGGGTACCGGTACAGAGTCAATGTGGAGGCTATATACAGGGGGTACCGGTACAGAGTCAATGTGGAGACTATATACAGGGGGTACCGGTACCGAGTCAATGTGGAGACTATATACAGGGGGTACCGGTACAGAGTCAATGTGGAGGCTATATACAGGGGGTACCGGTACAGAGTCAATGTGGAGACTATATACAGGGGGTACCGGTACAGAGTCAATGTGGAGGCTTAATACAGGGGGTACCGGTACCGAGTCAATGTGGAGGCTATATACAGGGTGTTACGGTACAGAGTCAATGTTGAGGCTATATACAGGGTGTTACGGTACAGAGCCAATGTGGAGGCTATATACAGGGGGTACCGGTACCGAGTCAATGTGGAGGCTATATACAGGGTGTTACGGTACAGAGTCAATGTGGAAGCGATATACAGGGTGTTACGGTACAGAGTCAATGTTGAGGCTATATACAGGGGGTACCGGTACAGAGTCAATGTGGAGGCTATATACAGGGGGTACCGGTACAGAGTCAATGTGGAGGCTATATACAGGGGGTACCAGTACAGAGTCAATGTGGAGACTATATACAGGGGGAACCGGTACAGAGTCAATGTGGAGACTATATACAGGGGGTACTGGTACAGAGTCAATGTGGAGACTATATACAGGGGGTACCAATACAGAGTCAATGTGGAGACTATATACAGGGGGAACCGGTACAGAGTCAATGTGGAGGCTATATACAGGGTGTTACGGTACAGAGTCAATGTGGAGACTATATACAGGGTGTTACGGTACAGAGTCAATGTTGAGGCTATATACAGGGTTTTACGGTACAGAGTCAATGTGGAGGCTATATACAGGGTGTTACGGTACAGAGTCAATGTGGAGGCTATATACAGGGGGTACCGGTACAGAGTCAATGTGGAGGCTATATACAGGGTGTTATGGTACAGAGTCAATGTGGAGGCTATATACAGGGAGCACCGGTACCGAGTCAATGTGGAGGCTATATACAGGGTGTTACGGTACAGAGTCAATGTTGAGGCTATATACAGGGTGTTACGGTACAGAGCCAATGTGGAGGCTATATACAGGGGGTACCGGTACCGAGTCAATGTGGAGGCTATATACAGGGTGTTACGGTACAGAGTCAATGTGGAGGCTATATACAGGGTGTTACGGTACAGAGTCAATGTTGAGGCTATATACAGGGGGTACCGGTCCAGAGTCAATGTGGAGGCTATATACAGGGGGTACCGGTACAGAGTCAATGTGGAGGCTATATACAGGGGGTACCAGTACAGAGTCAATGTGGAGACTATATACAGGGGGAACCGGTACAGAGTCAATGTGGAGACTATATACAGGGGGTACTGGTACAGAGTCAATGTGGAGACTATATACAGGGGGTACCAATACAGAGTCAATGTGGAGACTATATACAGGGGGAACCGGTACAGAGTCAATGTGGAGGCTATATACAGGGTGTTACGGTACAGAGTCAATGTGGAGACTATATACAGGGTGTTACGGTACAGAGTCAATGTTGAGGCTATATACAGGGTTTTACGGTACAGAGTCAATGTGGAGGCTATATACAGGGTGTTACGGTACAGAGTCAATGTGGAGGCTATATACAGGGGGTACCGGTACAGAGTCAATGTGGAGGCTATATACAGGGTGTTATGGTACAGAGTCAATGTGGAGGCTATATACAGGGATCACCGGTACAGAGTCAATGTGGAGGCTATATACAGGGGGTACCGGTACTAAGTCTGTGTACAGGGGTCATAGGTCATTTGTACATGTAGTCAGTACACTGTTAACAACCTAAGCACTATGAAACTTCTATCGGATCAAATCCCACGTAGAAAATAAGACATTAAATGTTTTTGTTAACCAAATTAGATTCTCTCTCATTGATCCTTCATACAAAAACTCCTTGCTTGATGAGGCGGGAAAAAACCCCACCATCTGATAGAGAACTTAAAGGTCCACTGGTTTCCCTCTCACTTCCCTTCTTCTTCTCTGGTGTCACTCACACATTTCAGTTCATTAATACAGCTCCCGCGTTGGGACAATCAGGGTCATGTTTTTGTAAAGGCTGGATCTCTATGGCAAGACGTATGTTCACCCACGTTGCCTGTTCACCCACGTTGCCTGAGATGTCACGTGTGACTAATGGACGGACAGAGACCGATCCACAGTCCCTTCCCCAATCAGGACATGTGTGCCATTTTATATGACTCCTTAAAACTGCCCCCCACATAATAGAAGGTCTGAATATTCCGTTAGAGATATTCCATGTTCTCTTCTGATCTCAGAGAGAGAGAGAGAGAGAGAGAGAGAGAAGATAGAGAGAGAGAGAGAGAGAGAGAGAGAGAGAGATAGAGAAGAGAGAGAGAGAGACAGAGAGACAGAGAGAGAGAGAGAGAGAGAGAGAGAGAGAGAGAGAGAGAGAGAGAGAGAGAGAGAGAAAAAAAAAATCATCCACTAATCTGCACCTGTCAGCTGGTACGGTGTCCCTGAATGGCCAAAATACACCAAACCAGATGCTATTATTACAACGTCCAAACTAGAAACGGCTGAATATCTGGCAGCAGGAACATTCTTCTCATCGTTTTGGCTGAAATTTGTTGAAAAGTTATTTAGAGGTGAGATTACAAACTAGGTCAACATCAAAAACACCAAACACCAGTAACATGATTTTATTAGAAGGCCTAAATCCTGATCTGACCATAAAAACATTGTGATGACCACAGATATGTGAGGAGAGGGAAGAATGAGAGAGGAAGAGAAGAGGGAATGGTCCCTAAGAGCTAACTAGTTAAACGACAGGAAGGATTTAGGAGATTTTTAGCTCAACTGTTAAAAAGACAGGAATTTCCTCTCTTTCTTCCTGCTCTCTCGCTCCCTCTCCTTATCTCCCTCTCCTTATCTCTCTCTCTCTCGCTCCCTCTCCTTATCTCCCTCTCCTTGTCTCCCTCTCCTTGTCTCCCTCTCCTTGTCTCCCTCTCCTTATCTCCCTCTCCTTGTCTCCCTCTCCTTGTCTCCCTCTCCTTATCTCTCTCTCTCTCGCTCCCTCTCCTTGTCTCCCTCTCCTTGTCTCCCTCTCCTTGTCTCCCTCTCCTTGTCTCCCTCTCCTTATCTCCCTCTCCTTGTCTCCCTCTCCTTATCTCCCTCTCCTTGTCTCCCTCTCCTCATCTCTCTCTCTCTCGCTCCCTCTCCTTGTCTCCCTCTCCTTATCTCCCTCTCCTTGTCTCCCTCTCCTTGTCTCCCTCTCCTTGTCTCCCTCTCCTTATCTCCCTCTCCTTATCTCCCTCTCTGTCTCTCTCCCTTTACTTTTACAACTAGTTCTCTACCAAACTCTCTCTCTCGTACTCTCTCTTTATCTCCCTCTCTCTCGTACTCTCTCTTTATCTCCCTCTCTCTCGTACTCTCTCTTTATCTCCCTCTCTCTCGTACTCTCTCTTTATCTCCCTCTCTCGTACTCTCTCTTTATCTCCCTCTCTCTCGATCTCCCTCTCTCTCGTACTCTCTCTTTATCTCCCTCTCTCTCGTACTCTCTTTTTATCTCCCTCCCCCCCCCACCCCATTAACTTGTACAACTACCAAACCTATGACCCCTGCTTAACAGGCTCAGAGACCCCATGGCACTCATCATGCCTATCACATATGGAAGCAGCACAGTGTGTGTGTGTGTGTGTGTGTGTGTGTGTGTGTGTGTGTGTGTGTGTATGTATGTTTGTGTGTGTACTCTGTCTGTCCTACACAGCTGTGTGCTCTAATGCTAAACATTCTCTCCAACTCTGGCTCAGAGCAGAACACTCTGGACTCAAGATGGAAGAACAGAGTGTGTGTGTGTGTGTGTGTGTCTTACCATGTGGTAACGGGAGGCTGGAGGCTCTGTACGCTCATGCATATGCATGAGAGTGTGTGTATGTGTGTGTGTGTGTGTGTGTGTGTATGTGTGAGAAAGAGAGACAGAGTGAGTGTATATGGGTGGGTCTTACCATGTTGTAGTTGACAATCTCAAAGTGTGTGTGTGCTCGCATTCAGTGCATTTGGAAAGTATTCAGACCCCTTGACTTTTTCCACATTTTATATACAGTGGGGAGAACAAGTATTTGATACTCTGCCGATTTTGCAGGTTTTCCTACTTACAAAGCATGTAGAGGTCTGCAATTTTTATCAAAGGTACACTTCAACTGTGAGAGACGGCATCTAAAAATCCAGAAAATCACATTGTATGATTTTTAAGTAATTAATTTGCATTATATTGCATGACATAAGTATTTGATACATCAGAAAAGCAGATCCTAATATTTGGTACAGAAACCTTTGTTTGCAATTACAGAGATCATACGTTTCCTGTAGTTCTTGACCAGGTTTGCACACACTGCAGCAGGGATTTTGGCCCACTCCTCCACACAGACCTTCTCCAGATCCTTCAGGTTTCGGGGCTGTCCCTGGGCAATACGGACTTTCAGCTCCCTCCAAAGATTTTCTATTGGGTTCAGGTCTGGAGACTGGCTAGGCCACTACACGCTCCCCACGGTAGGTACGAGGAGTTGGCTCAGGTCTCCTACCTGACTCAGCCAATCTCCTCGTGTGCCCCCTCCCCCAAAAATGATTGGGGCTGCCTCTCGGGCTTCCGTGTTAGTGGTGTACCCTCATATCGTCTCCGTTCCTCTATTCTCCGGTATTTCTCCTCCTTAGAACGGTGATACTCCCCAGGCTGCGTCCAGGGTCCTGCTCCAGCTACTATTTCCTCCCATGTCCAGGATCCTTTTCCGTCCAAAATCTCCTCACCAAGTCCATAACGTCTGCTCCTCCCTTTCACGCTGCTTGGTCCTGGTTATGGTGCGTTATTCTGTCACGTTCGTCGTAACGAGGAGACCAAGCCGCAGCGTGATTTGAATACATTCTTCTTTTAAAAACACGAAGAACACATACACAAACTAACCAACAACAACAACAACAACAACAACAACAACAACAACAACAACAACAACAACAACAACAACAACAGACAGTGACGCTATAAACAACTAGTGCAGACATGCAACTACACATAGACAATAACCCACCAAACCAAAATGGAAAATGGCAACCTAAATAGGATCCCCAATCAGAGACAACGATAAACAGCTGTCTCTGATTGGGAACCAATTCAGGCCACCATAGACCTACATATACCTAGACAATACCAAAACCCCATAGATATACAAAAAACCCTAGAAAAGACCAAAAAACACACATACCACTCTCGTCACACCCTGACCTAACCAAAATAATAAAGAAAACAAAGATAACTAAGGTCAGGGCGTGACGCAAGCAAAGAGGCACTGAGTTTGAAGGTAGGCCTTGAAATACATCCACAGGTCCACCTCCAAATGACTCAAATTATGTCAATTAGCCTATCAGAAGCTTCTAAAGCCATGACATCACTTTCTGGAATTTTCCAAGCTGTTTAAAGGCACAGTCAATTTAGTGTATGTAAACTTCGGACCCACTGGAATTGAGATACAGTGAATTATAAGTGAAATAATCTGTCTGTGAACAATTATTGGAAAAATTACTTGTGTCAATGCACAAAGTAGATGTCCTAACCGACTTGCCAAAACTATAGTTTGTTAACAAGAAATGTGTGGAGTGGTTGAAAAAACGAGTTTTAATGACTCCAAACTAAGTGTATGTAAAACTTCAGAATCTAACAACACAACAATTCATTTCAATTACAATAAATAAAGTTTAACTTACTCGTTTTTCACTGTCCACCACAAAGCATTTGATTTTCAAACTCATCACATTCATTTTTGTTTTCAGAACTCAAAAGTCGTCCCCATGATGTGGTTTAAACATTGTTGTGAACACAGAACATCTCATTTTGTTGTTTTTCCATTTAAAAAAAACAAAACTGGAGGAAAACCAGAAATATTTGTGGGACCAAAAAAAGGAAAAACTAAACAAAGAATATGGAATTTGAGCGAATAACAGAATTAGGCGAAAGATTTTAATGTTTTTTTAAATGAACCAACCAAAATGTTTTGCTGTGTATAATAACTGCCCTTTAGACGGTGTCATCCTGCAGAACAGCATTTGGGAAAAGTTGAGGTCAGGTCCAAAATGGTCCAAACTTCTTCCATTTAAGAATGATGGAGGCCACAGTGTTCTTGGGAACCTTCAATGCTGCAGAAATGTTTTGGTGCCCTTCCCCAGATCTGTGCCTCGACACAATCCTCTACGGACAATTCTTTAAACCTCATGGCTTGGTTTTAGCTCAGACATGCCCTGTCAACTGTGGGACCTTAAAATAGACAGATTTGTGCCTTTCCAAATCATGTCCAATCAATTGAATTTACAGCAGGTGGACTCCAATCAAGTTGTAGAAACATCTCAAGGACGATCAATGGAAACAGGATGCACCTGAGCTCAATTTCGAGTCTCATAGCAAAGGATCTGAATACTTCTGTAAATAATGTATTTCAACAAAAAATAAAAATATATGTGCAACAAAAAAAACTGTTTTAGCTTTGTCATCATGAGGTATTGTGTGTAGATTGAATAGGAGAAAAAATTAATTCATTCATTTTAGAATAAGGCTATAGCGTAACTAAATGTGGAAAGAGGCAAGAGGTCTGAATACTTCCGTGTGTGTGTGTGTGTGTGTGTGTGTGTGTATGTGTGTATGTGTGTATGCGTGTGTGTGTGTGTGTGTCTTACCATGTTGTAGTTGACGATCTCCTGCAGGCTCTCCCCACACTTCTCCAGACACTCCTAGAGACACAGGGAGACCTTCGGGTTACACACATGACTGTAGTGAGTTGATGTTCACTTCACAGATCATCACTGAGATTCATTCTACTCCGACAGCTAGCAGGCTTGTACAGGAAGAAGTTCAATTCAATGTATTGTATTGTAAAGAAGGTCTCAGATCTCCCTCATTAATCTCTCCTAACATCTTCACATCTATATTTCACCAGCTAGGGGGGAAGATGGTCTCGGTCTGGACAATGCTGTTTATATTTCAACTGTTATTGTTGAAGAGGGGAAATTTTAAGGAATGTAGAGACTAGAGGAATGTGGTGAAGTATCTCTATTTCAGACATCCTCTACTCTACTCCACTCTACCTCCACTCTAATCTACCTCCACTCTAACTCCACTCTAACTCTACCTCCACTCCAACTCCACTCTAACTCTACCTCCACTCTAACTCCACACTACCTCCACTCTAACTCTACCTCCACTCTACCTCCACTCTAACTCCACTCCAACTCCACTCTAACTCTACCTCCACTCTAACTCTACCTCCACTCTAACTCCACTCTACCTCCACTCTAACTCCACTCTAACTCTAACTCCACTCTAACTCTACCTCCACTCTAACTCCACTCTACCTCCACTCTAACTCTACCTCCACTCTACCTCCACTCTAACTCTACCTCCACTTTAACTCTAACTCTACCTCCACTCTACCTCTAACTACACTCTAACTCTACCTCCACTCTAACTCTACTCTAACTCCACTCTACCTCCACTCTAACTCCACCTCCACTCTAACTCTACTCTACCTCCACTCTACCTCCACTCTAACTCTACCTTCACTCTAACTCTACTCTACCTCCACTCTAACTCCACTCTACTCTTACTCTACTCTAACTCCACTCTAACTCCACTCTAACTCCACTCCACCTCCACTCATCTAACTCCACTCGACCTCCACTCTAACTCCACTCTAACTCTACTCTACCTCCACTCTACCTCCACTCTAACTCTACCTTCACTCTAACTCTACTCTACCTCCACTCTAACTCCACTCTACTCTAACTCTACTCTAACTCCACTCTAACTCCACTCTAACTCCACTCCACCTCCACTCATCTAACTCCACTCCACCTCCACTCTAACTCCACTCTA
This sequence comes from Oncorhynchus mykiss, assembly GCF_057628025.1. Taxonomy (NCBI): domain Eukaryota; kingdom Metazoa; phylum Chordata; class Actinopteri; order Salmoniformes; family Salmonidae; genus Oncorhynchus; species Oncorhynchus mykiss. The sequence continues at coordinate 80,019,090 of NC_143028.1, forward strand.
ACTCTCCCTCCACTCTAACTCCACTCTAACTCTACCTCCACTCTAACTCTACCTCCACTCTAACTCTACCTCCACTCTAACTCTACTCTACCTCCACTCTAACTCCACTCTAACTCTACCGTCACTCTAACTCTATTCTACCTCCACTCTAACTCCACTCTAACTCTACCTCCACTCTAACTCTACTCTACCTCAACTCTAACTCTACTCTACCTCCACTCTAACTCTACTCTACCTCCACTCTAAATCTACTCTACCTCCACTCTAACTCTACTCTACCTCCACTCTAACTCTACTCTACCTCCACTCTAACTCTACCTCCACTCTAACTCTACTCTACCTCCACTCTAACTCTACCTCCACTCTAACTCCACTCTACCTCCACTCTACCTCCACCTCCACCTCCACTCTAACTCCACTCCTCTAACTCCACTCTACCTCCACTCTACCTCCACTCTAACTCCACTCTACAACCACTCCAACTCCCCTCTAACTCCCCTCTAACTTCAATATTGGTTTCATCAGACCAGAGAATCTTGTTTCTCATGGTCTGAGAGTCCTTTACGTGCCTTTTGGCAAACCCCAATGGGCGGTCATGTGCCTTTTACTGAGGAGTGGCTTCCGTCTGGCCACTCTACCATAAAGACCTGATTGGTGGAGTGCTGCAGAGATGGTTGTACTTCTGGAAGGTTCTCCGATCTCCACAGAGAAACTCTCGAGCCTGATTGCTCAGTTTGGCCGGGCGGCCAGCTCTAGAAAGAGTCTTGCTGGTTCTAAACTTCTTCCATTTAAGAATGATGGAGGACACTGTGTTCTTGCGAACCTTCAATGCTGCAGAAATGTTTTGGTACCCTTCCCAGATCTGTGCCTCGACACAATCCTGTCTCAGAGCTCTACGGACAATTCTTTAAACCTCCAGCCTTGGTTTTTGCTCTGACATGCACTGTCAACTGTGGGACCTTATATAGACAGGTGTGTGCCTTTCCAAATCCTGTCCAATCAATTGAATTTACTACATTTTGTAGGTTTAAAGATTATTTCCTGCAATTCTACACATTTTGTCATGAGGTACAGAGAACATTATGCCGTTTTAAAGCTAATTTAAATGTGCAATTCTATACATTTTGTCTAATGTGTATCCATGTGATATTTGAGCGACTTAAACATTACAACAAAATCTTTGGGCAGAGAAACCTAGCTAAAAACCGTTAGCTGACATGGGCTATTTGATCTGGAGATTTCTGACAAGTTATTAAATATCTCTCTAATGACAAGAGGAACTGATGATGCCAATTTAGAAATCGCACCTTGTACATTCTACTATTACAACTAGCAACAGTAAATTAAGACCCCCGCGATCCCTTCTGCCGACCCCTTGCACCTCCCCTAAGGGGGCGCGCCCCACAGTTTGGGAACCACTGATCTATCATACCATCTGTTGACATGTATATATATATATTTTTAAAATCTTCCCGGCGTGAAATCATTCTGATTGTGTTGTGACGTCATGTGGCTGTAATATTTGTGTAGTAGCAGGGTACTTACAGAGATAATTTCTTCCTTCTTGCACTGCTGAGACAAGTCTTTGATGCCGTTGACAAACAGTTTGTTGGCACTTACGTACGCCCTGCCCGCCTCGATCATACCGCTACATAACTTCACCAGCTAGGAGAAGGAGAGAGAGAGAGAGAGAAATATAGGTTTGGGTTATTCAGTTTGAGTAGGCCATTTAAAAGTATTGAGAGGGTATTCAGGTACGGTAGCTCAAACCCAGTGTCAATGTGTTGTGTTGTAAATATGTTGTGTACAAAGCTGTCATCAAGGCAAAGGGTGGCTACTTTGAAGACTCTCAAATCTCAAATTTATTCTGATTTGTTTAACACTTTTTTTTCTAGTTTCTACATGATTCCATATGTGTTATTTCATAGTTTTGATGTCTTCACTATTTATTCTACAATGTAGAAAATAGTACAAATATATTTGTTTAAAACTGAATGAGTAGGTGTGCCCAAACTGTTGACTGGTCCTGTAGGTGGGTAAACTCTGATCACTGTTCGCACTGAATAAATAAACGCTCCCTTTACTTTCAATGCACTGCCACTGGTTCTTAAATCTGGTCCCGGGGACCCAAAGGATATTTACGTTTTTGCCCTAGTACTACACACCTGATTCAAATCAAACTCAAAGCTGTGTAGTCCTGGGGCAACCCCCCCCCCCCAAAATGTGCACCTCTTTGGGTCCCCGGGACCAGGATTGAGAACCACTGATATAGGGGAATAAGGGCGACATTTGGGAGAGAGGTCTTTCCAGGTCTAGTCATCTGAATTAAGGATTGCAGTGCAGATTCATGACCCGGAAATGATGTGTCCATAAATAACTTCTCTCTCTCTCTCTCTCTCTCTCTCTCTCTCTCTCTCTCTCTCTCTGTGAATCATGATGAAACAGGATGGCGGCAGTGTAGCCTCGTGGTTAAGAGTGTTGGACCACTAACTGAAAAGTTGCAAGACCGGCTCCCCCGAGCTGACAAGGGAAAAATCTGTCGTTCTGCCCCTGAACAGGCAGTTAACCCACTGTTCCTAGGCCGTCATTGAAAATAAGAATTTGTTCTTAACTAACTTGCCTGGTTAAATAAAAGTTACATAAAAAAAAACTAGGGTTGGGGTTCATTAGGGCGGTGTTCATTCAATGGGGGCTGGTGTGTTGAGTGTCTGAGGGACACTCAGACACTGCGTGCTTGTGTGTGTTTACATTCTATATCCTAGTAGCACAACGAGCTGTTCGATGCTTTCCCTATCTAAATCACCTTGAGGGTGGTTTGACCTTCTTCATACAGCGATAGCTTCAGCTGTATGCCTTCATCCAGTAACTGTCAGTAATAACTTAGATGTTAGAGAGAGAGAGAGAGAGACGGACGGACGGACGGATGGACGGAGAGAGAGACAGAGAGGATAGAAAGACAGAGATGATAGAGAAAGAGAGGTGTAGAGAGAGAGAGAGAGAGAAACAGAGAGAGAGAGAGAGAGAGAGAGAGAGAGACAGATAAACAGAGAGAGAGAGACGGACGGACGGACGGACGGATGGACGGAGAGAGAGACAGAGAGGATAGAAAGACAGAGAGGATAGAGAAAGAGAGGTGTAGAGAGAGAGAGAGAGAGAGAGAGAGAGAAACAGAGAGAGAGACAGGAACAGAGAGAAACAGGGAGACAGAGAGAAACAGGGAGACAGAGAGAGAGAGACAGAGAAACAGAGAAACAGAGAGAGAGAGAGAGAGAGCGAGAAAGACAGAGAGACAGAGAGAGACAGAGAGAGAGAGAAAGACAGAGAGACAGAGAGAGACAGAGAGAGACAGAATCCTATACATCAAATGGTCCATGATTACACTCTGTACAGTTGAGTGTGTAAAATTTTAAAAAGTGTAAGAGTGGAAATGGGTCTATAGTAAATCAAATCAAATGATATTTGTCACATGCTCCTAATACAACAGGTGTAGAACCTTGTCACATGCTCCTAATACAACAGGTGTAGAACCTTGTCACATGCTCCTAATACAACAGGTGTAGAACCTTGTCACATGCTCCTAATACAACAGGTGTAGAACCTTGTCACATGCTCCTAATACAACAGGTGTAGAACCTTGTCACATGCTCCTAATACAACAGGTGTAGAACCTTGTCACATGCTCCTAATACAACAGGTGTAGAACCTTGTCACATGCTCCTAATACAACAGGTGTAGAACCTTGTCACATGCTCCTAATACAACAGGTGTAGAACCTTGTCACATGCTCCTAATACAACAGGTGTAGAACCTTGTCACATGCTCCTAATACAACAGGTGTAGAACCTTGTCACATGCTCCTAATACAACAGGTGTAGAACCTTGTCACATGCTCCTAATACAACAGGTGTAGAACCTTGTCACATGCTCCTAATACAACAGGTGTAGAACCTTGTCACATGCTCCTAATACAACAGGCGTAGAACCATGTCACATGCTCCTAATACAACAGGTGTAGAACCTTGTCACATGCTCCTAATACAACAGGTGTAGAACCTTGTCACATGCTCCTAATACAACAGGTGTAGAACCTTGTCACATGCTCCTAATACAACAGGTGTAGAACCTTGTCACATGCTCCTAGTACAACAGGTGTAGAACCTTGTCACATGCTCCTAGTACAACAGGTGTAGAACCTTGTCACATGCTCCTAGTACAACAGGTGTAGAACCTTGTCACATGCTCCTAGTACAACAGGTGTAGAACCTTGTCACATGCTCCTAATACAACAGGTGTAGAACCTTGTCACATGCTCCTAATACAACAGGTGTAGTAGACCTTACAGTGAAATTACTTACAAAGCCCTTAACCAACAATGCAGTTTTAAGAAAAATAAGTGTTAAGAAAATATTTACTAAAATAAACTGAAGTAAAAAAGAAACAAGACCGAGACATGGTCAGGGACAGGGTCAGGGACAGGGTCAGGGACCGAGACAGAGACAGAATCCGTCATAGAACCCATTGCCCTTTATGGTTGTGAGGTCCTGGGGTCCGCTCACCAACCAAATTGAGACTCTGCATGCAGAATCCTGGATAAATATCCTCAGCGTACAACGTAAAACACCAAATAATACATGCAGAGCAGAATCAGGCCGATGAGGTGGATACTGAGCTGCACTTCCTAACCTCCTGCCAAATGTATGACCATATTAGAGACACATATTTCCCTCAATTTACACAGATCCACAAAGAATTCAAAAACAAACCCAATATTGATAAACTCCCATATCTACTGGGGGAAATATTCGGCCTCCTTGAACTTTGCGACCTTTTGCCACATTTCAGGCTTCAAACATAAAGATATAAAACTGTATTTTTTTGTGAAGAATCAACAACAAGTGGGACACAATCATGAAGTGGAACGACATTTATTGGATATTTCAAACTTTTTTAACAAATCAAAAACTGAAAAATTGGGCGTGCAAAATTATTCAGCCCCTTTACTTTCAGTGCAGCAAACTCTCTCCAGAAGTTCAGTGAGGATCTCTGAATGATCCAATGTTGACCTAAATGACTAATGATGATAAATACAATCCACCTGTGTGTAATCAAGTCTCCGTATAAATGCACCTGCACTGTGATAGTCTCAGAGGTCCGTTAGAAGCGCAGAGAGCATCATGAAGAACAAGGAACACACCAGGCAGGTCCGAAATACTGTTGTGAAGAAGTTTAAAGCCGGATTTGGATACAAAAAGATTTCCCAAGCTTTAAACATCCCAAGGAGCACTGTGCAAGCGATAATATTGAAATGGAAGGAGTATCAGACCACTGCAAATCTACCAAGACCTGGCCGTCCCTCTAAACTTTCAGCTCATACAAGGAGAAGACTGATCAGAGATGCAGCCAAGAGGCCCATGATCACTCTGGATGAACTGCAGAGATCTACAGCTGAGGTGGGAGACTCTGTCCATAGGACAACAATCAGTCGTATATTGCACAAATCTGGCCTTTATGGAAGAGTGGCAAGAAGAAAGCCATTTCTTAAAGATATCCATAAAAAGTGTCGTTTAAAGTTTGCCACAAGCCACCTGGGAGACACACCAAACATGTGGAAGAAGGTGCTCTGGTCAGATGAAACCAAAATTGAACTTTTTGGCAACAATGCAAAACGTTATGTTTGTCGTAAAAGCAACACAGCTCATCACCCTGAACACACCATCCCCACTGTCAAACATGGTTGTGGCAGCATCATGGTTTGGGCCTGCTTTTCTTCAGCAGGGACAGGGAAGATGGTTAAAATTAATGGGAAGATGGATGGAGCCAAATACAGGACCATTCTGGAAGAAAACCTGATGGGAGTCTGCGAAAGACCTGAGACTGGGACGGAGATTTGTCTTCCAACAAGACAATGATCCAAAACATAAAGCAAAATCTACAATGGAATGGTTCAAAAATAAACATATCCAGGTGTTAGAATGGCCAAGCCAAAGTCCAGACCTGAATCCAATCGAGAATCTGTGGAAAGAACTGAAAACTGCTGTTCACAAATGCTCTCCATCCAACCTCACTGAGCTCGAGCTGTTTTGCAAGGAGGAATGGGAAAACATTTCAGTCTCTCGATGTGCAAAACTGATAGAGACATACCCCAAGCGACTTACAGCTGTAATCGCAGCAAAAGGTGGCGCTACAAAGTATTAACTTAAGGGGGCTGAATAATTTTGCACGCCCAATTTTTCAGTTTTTGATTTGTTAAAAAAGTTTGAAATATCCAATAAATGTCGTTCCACTTCATGATTGTGTCCCACTTGTTGTTGATTCTTCACAAAAAAATACAGTTTTATATCTTTATGTTTGAAGCCTGAAATGTGGCAAAAGGTCGCAAAGTTCAAGGGGGCCGAATACTTTCGCAAGGCACTGTACCTAATATGACATTTGTAATGTCTTTATTCATTTGTAACCTTTGCGAGTGGACAGGGTCAGGGACATGGACAGGGTCAGGGACAGAGACATGGTCAGGGACAGAGACAGGGTCAGGGTCAGAGACATGGTCAGAGACAGAGACATGGTCAGGGACAGAGACATGGTCAGGGACATGGTCAGGGACCGAGACATGGTCAGGGACCGAGACATGGTCAGGGACAGAGACATGGTCAGGGACATGGACAGGGACCGAGACATGGACAGGGACCGAGACATAGTCAGAGACAGGGTCAGGGACATGGACAGGGACCGAGACATGGTCAGGGACCGAGACATGGTCAGGGACCGAGACATGGTCAGGGACAGAGACAGGGACCGAGACATGGTCAGGGACAGAGACAGGGACCGAGACATGGTCAGGGACAGAGACATGGTCAGGGACAGAGACATGGTCAGGGACCGAGACATGGTCAGGGACAGAGACAGGGACAGGGACAGAGACATGGTCAGGGACAGAGACATGGTCAGGGACAGAGACATGGTCAGGGACATGGACAGGGACCGAGACATGGACAGGGACCGAGACATGGTCAGAGACAGGGTCAGGGACCAAGACATGGTCAGGGACAGAGACATGGACAGGGACCGAGACATGGTCAGAGACATGGTCAGGGACAGAGACATGGTCAGGGACAGAGACATGGTCAGGGACCGAGACATGGTCAGGGACCGAGACATGGTCAGGGACAGAGACATGGTCAGTGACAGAGACAGGGACAGGGACAGAGACAGGGACAGGGACAGAGACATGGTCAGGGACAGAGACATGGTCAGGGACCGAGACATGGTCAGGGACAGAGACATGGTCAGGGACAGAGACAGGGACAGGGACAGAGACATGGTCAGGGACAGAGACATGGTCAGGGACAGAGACATGGTCAGGGACCGAGACATGGTCAGGGACCGAGACAGGGACAGGGACAGAGACATGGTCAGGGACCGAGACATGGTCAGGGACCGAGACATGGTCAGGGACCGAGACAGGGACAGGGACAGAGACATGGTCAGGGACAGAGACATGGTCAGGGACATGGACAGGGACCGAGACATGGTCAGGGACATGGACAGGGACCGAGACATGGTCAGAGACAGGGTCAGGGACCGAGACATGGTCAGGGACAGAGACATGGTCAGGGACATGGACAGGGACCGAGACATGGTCAGAGACAGGGTCAGGGACCGAGACATGGTCAGAGACAGGGTCAGGGACCGAGACATGGTCAGGGACAGAGACAGGGACCGAGACATGGTCAGGGACAGAGACATGGTCAGGGACAGAGACATGGTCAGGGACAGAGACATGGTCAGGGACAGAGACAGGGTCAGGGTCAGGGACAGAGACATGGTCAGGGACATGGACAGGGACCGAGACATGGTCAGAGACAGGGTCAGGGACCGAGACATGGTCAGGGACAGGGTCAGGGACCGAGACATGGTCAGAGACAGGGTCAGGGACCGAGACATGGTCAGGGACCGAGACATGGTCAGGGACAGAGACAGAGACCGAGACATGGTCAGGGACAGAGACATGGTCAGGGACAGAGACATGGTCAGGGACAGAGACATGGTCAGGGACAGAGACAGGGACAGGGTCAGGGACATGGTCAGGGACAGAGACAGGGACCGAGACATGGTCAGGGACAGAGACAGAGACAGAGTCAGGGACATGGACAGGGTCAGGGACAGAGACAGGGTCAGGGACAGAGACAGGGTCAGGGACAGAGACAGGGTCAGGGTCAGAGACATGGTCAGGGACAGAGACAGGGTCAGGGACATGGACAGTGACCGAGACATGGTCAGGGACAGAGACAGGGACAGGGTCAGGGACATGGTCAGGGACAGAGACAGGGTCAGGGACAGGGACAAAGACAGGGACAGAGACAGGGACAGAGACATGGTCAGGGACAGTGACAGGGACAGAGACAGGGACAGGGTCAGGGACAGGGACAGGGACAGAGACAGGGTCAGGGTCAGGGACAGAGACAGGGACAGGGTCAGGGACAGAGACAGGGTCAGGGACAGAGACAGGGACAGGGACAGAGACAGGGTCAGGGACAGAGACAGGGTCAGGGACAGATACATGGTCAGGGTCAGGGACAGAGACATGGTCAGGGACAGAGACAGGGACAGGGACAGAGACAGGGACAGAGACAGGGTCAGGGACAGAGACAGAGACATGATCAGGGACAGGGACAGTGACTGGGACAGGGACAGGGTCAGGGACAGGGTCAGGGACAGATACATGGTCAGGGTCAGGGACAGAGACATTGTCAGGGACAGGGACAGGGACAGAGACAGGGTCAGGGTCAGGGACAGGGTCAGGGTCAGGGACAGAGACAGGTTCAGGGACAGGGACAGAGACAGAGACGTTATTCCAGTACCTTATCTAGTTTAGCTTCGATCTCCACCACATCCGTCTCCACCTCATTGATGCCAGCCCTGCAGAAACACAAGATGAACAGACAGGTCAGCATCATACAGATCTATGATCAGGGAAGAGATGGAGAGGAGAGGAGAGATGGAGAGGAGAGATGGAGATGGAGAGAAGAGATGGAGAGGAGAGATGGAGAGATGGAGAGGAGAGATGGAGAGATGGAGAGGAGAGATGGAGAGGAGAGATGGAGAGGAGAGGAGAGATGGAGAGGAGAGATGGAGAGGAGAGATGGAGAGGAGTGATGGAGAGGAGAGATGGAGAGGAGTGATGGAGAGGAGAGATGGAGAGGAGAGAAGAGGAGTGGAGAGATGGAGAGGAGTGATGGAGCGGAGAGATGGAGAGGAGAGGAGAGATGGAGAGGAGAGATGGAGAGGAGAGATGGAGAGGAGTGATGGAGAGGAGAGATGGAGAGGAGAGAAGAGGAGTGGAGAGATGGAGAGGAGAGATGAGGAGGAGTGGAGAGATGGAGAGGAGAGATGGAGAGGAGTGATGGAGAGGAGAGATGGAGAGGAGAGATGGAGAGGAGAGATGAGGAGGAGTGGAGAGAAGAGGAGAGGAGTGGAGAGAAGAGGAGTGGAGAGAAGAGGAGAGGAGAGGAGACGAGAGGAGAGGAGAGGAGACGAGATGGGGAGTAGCACAAAGGAAAAGCCAGATTCCAGATCGACACTCAGATCCCTGTGTCACATATCTAATGAGGATTAGTAGAATCAATGCAGTCTATTCACAGTATAGCATGTCATAATCAACAATCAATATGGAAGAGTTTACTGTCCAAGCAGGCACGCAATAGCCTGACTGACATGACTCACACGGAGTCAGGGGTCAGCCATACTAGGCGAGCCATATATGCTCACATCACTACACACTATTGCACAGTTAAACACTGAATAAAGCAATTGTACATGAGAGGACGTGCTAAATGACTAGTTTAGAATGGTTGTGCTGCGGTCACCGGTACGAGGCGGGGTACCGTAGATCAGAACAGTCTAAAACTAAATAAAGGTGCTATGCAACAACCTCAAATTTTCTACACCGGGTTACCAATTAAATACAAAAAAAACCCCATTATTTTCATCCCTCAATGAAAATATAGGCCTAGTCCCGACACATCTATTATGGTTGCTAGCCAAGCCGGCTGAGAGTTTTTTGTTCTAAATGTTGGCATGGCAACGCTTTTACCGCAACGCTTACTAGCTAGCTAGCCAAGTACGGCTAACACAGTCAGGTCAAACAGTGCAGCAATCATTTCAGCAAAGTAGCTACATTTGCAGTTTGTTGTCGTTGTTGTTGTTGTTGTTGTTTTGGATACATCCATAACAATGAGCACGATGTTGCCCGGCAGAGAAAACGTTCTCTCTCGGCAGAACACTGCTGAGGAGCTAGCCAACTGCACAACTAACGCAAATCGGGAAGTTGGTAACACAGAAATCTTTGGAAATCTTAAGACAGGATCTTGTTTTTTGCGTAGTGCCTGTGAACACTGCATTTACTTCACGTTTCGTTTGTTCGGTATTGTTTTTGGTGAGTTTCATTTATTAAAACATGTGTAACTCTACGCACGCTGCACCTTGGTCCATTTATTCAACCAACGTTCGTGACAATCAGTTAGGTTACCATAGAGGTCTTTTTGTTCTATATCTATAGACGTGACCCAGTCTTTTTGTTCTATATCTATAGACGTGACCCAGTCTTTTTGTTCTATATCTATAGACGTGACCCAGTCTTTTTGTTCTATATCTATAGACGTGACCCAGTCTTTTTGTTCTATATCTATAGACGTGACCCAGTCTTTTTGTTCTATATCTATAGACGTGACCCAGTCTTTCTGTTCTATATCTATAGACGTGACCCAGTCGGGAAGTCTTTTTGTTCTATATCTATAGACGTGACCCAGTCTTTCTGTTCTATATCTATAGACGTGACCCAGTCGGGAAGTCTTTTTGTTCTATATCTATAGACGTGACCCAGTCTTTCTGTTCTATATCTATAGACGTGACCCAGTCGGGAAGTCTTTTTGTTCTATATCTATAGACGTGACCCAGTCTTTCTGTTCTATATCTATAGACGTGACCCAGTCGGGAAGTCTTTTTGTTCTATATCTATAGACGTGACCCAGTCTTTCTGTTCTATATCTATAGACGTGACCCAGTCGGGAAGTCTTTTTGTTCTATATCTATAGACGTGACCCAGTCGGGAAGTCTTTTTGTTCTATATCTATAGACGTGACCCAGTCTTTCTGTTCTATATCTATAGACGTGACCCAGTCGGGAAGTCTTTTTGTTCTATATCTATAGACGTGACCCAGTCTTTCTGTTCTACATCTATAGACGTGACCCAGTCGGGAAGTCTTTCTGTTCTATATCTATAGACATGACCCAGTCGGGAAGTCTTTTTGTTCTATATCTATAGACGTGACCCAGTCGGGAAGTCGTTTTGTTCTATATCTATAGACGTGACCCAGTCGGGAAGTCTTTTTGTTCTATATCTATAGACGTGACCCAGTCTTTCTGTTCTATATCTATAGACGTGACCCAGTCGGGAAGTCTTTTTGTTCTATATCTATAGACGTGACCCAGTCTTTTTGTTCTATATCTATAGACGTGACCCAGTCGTTTGTTTTTAAAGTTTTGAACATACACACACACAGACAAGACAAAGCAATATACAGGGACAGAGCAAACACCTCACCATTGTTCCTGTAAACAGTCAAGGGATAAGGGTGGAGAAATGCAACCACTCACAGAGGGTCACGGCCACAGACCGACCATCCACTGGACAAAAAAAAAGTTTACAATGCTTTAAAATAAAAAAAATTAAATGATTATTCATGTAGGCGTGAACAAAATGTAAAAATAACTGGGAAAAACAAGCTCACACTTCAGTCTCTGCCCGGGCAAGATGAACAAGGCATCTGCGGACCACAATCAATAAGCACATGGATCTTAATGCCCCCCCCAGCAAAAACACAGAGAGAAACTCCTCCAACCCTTAAGTCACAGACTTATTTTAGTATTAATTGGAATGCCATCAGAGGATGGACTGTTTAAAATAAGACCGGAATGGAGCCCAAGCCTCATCAAACAGTTTGGGGTTCCCACGTGAATTGAATTTCATTTTTTCTAGTTTCAGAGAGCACAACACATCCCTCGCCCAATATTTATAAGATGGGGGAGCTGCCATCTTCCAGTTCTGTAGTATTAGCCGTCTAGCTAAAAGAGTTGTATAAGCAACAGTGTCCGACTGGATTCTTGATAGGGGGGGGTACCCATGGGCAGTACTCCAAAAAGGGCTGTAAGGGGAGACGGATCTATAACAGTGTCATATATATCAGAGAAACATTTAAATATTAATTCCCAGAAACCTGACAGTTTATGACAGCCCCAAAACATATGCAACAGTGTGGTTGGTTCCACCTTACATCTGACACAGGTAGGATCAAAATCAGAGAATATTCTTCCAAGTTTGGCCCCCGACCAGTGGATACGGTGAACCACCTTGAATTGAATGAGGCTGTGTCTAGTGCTAAAAGAGGACGAGTGCACCCTGTGCAGCACAGATTCCCAGGCGTCTTCCCCAAGTTCCTTCCCCAAATCCTTTTCCCATCGTGACCCAGTCTTTTTGTTCTATATCTATAGACGTGACCCAGTCGGGAAGTCTTTTTGTTCTATATCTATAGACGTGACCCAGTCTTTCTGTTCTATATCTATAGACGTGACCCAGTCTTTTTGTTCTATATCTATAGACGTGACCCAGTCTTTTTGTTCTATATCTATAGACGTGACCCAGTCTTTTTGTTCTATATCTATAGACGTGACCCAGTCTTTTTGTTCTATATCTATAGACGTGACCCAGTCGTTTGTTGCATGCTAGTTATCCAACTACGGCTAACACAGTTACGTCAAACCGTGCAGATAGAATAACAGCAAAAGTAGCTGCATTACATGTCGTTTGACCGGTTATTCCACTGATACAGACATAATACTGATAATATCAGTATCATAATAATGATACTGCCATTTCTTTGATTAGAGCCATAGAAGTTATGCTGATTCAATATTTCGACTGGCTGAGAAAAGATGTCCGTCTCGTCCCGACACGTTAACTATCAATAGGACAGTGGAGATCAAATTTCAATATTTAGACAGTTTTGCAAAGATGGCAACATTTGTACAAACCTACACCCCCCCCCCCCCCCCCCGTTGAAAAAACAACCGTTAGGCTAGAAGCAACAGGAAATAATGTGTCGATGCTTTTTTACAGTGGAGATCAAGTTAATGAATTGTCTGGCTGGGCTGATGGGACCGTGGATGTGCATGGTCCCACCCCCTGGGGAGGGATGGCTAACGTGATAGGTCGGTCTAATGGCCTTATGCCCCCTGGCTGTCTGTAGGTCACACTGACTGAATTTGTTCTGTTTGTGTGTGTGTGTGTGTGTGTGAAGCCACTTAGAGAAGCATGCTGAGGCCTGAGGGACCCCCTCCACGGCCCACATATAGGAGGTTACCATGACAACTGACCACTTCGTGTGTGTGTTTATATTTGGGTCTAATGGAATAGTAAACCCCAAGGGGGAGAGAAGGCAGTCAGGGGGCAGCTGGGCATTCACCATCTACAACCTAATACACACACAGCTACAGGTAATGTATGGCCAGCTACAGGTAATGTATGGCCAGCTACAGGTAATGTATGGCCAGCTACAGGTAATGTATGGCCAGTAATGTATGACCAACTACAGGTAATGTATGGTCAGCTACAGGTAATGTATGGTCAGCTACAGGTAATGTATGGTCAACTACAGGTAATGTATGGCCAGCTACAGGTAATGTATGGCCAGCTACAGGTCATGTATGGCCAGCTACAGGTAATGTATGGCCTGTAATGTATGGCCAGCTACAGGTAATGTATGGCCAGCTACAGGTAATGTATGGCCAGCTACAGGTAATGTATGGTCAGTAATGTATGGTCAGCCACAGGTAATGTATGGCCAGCTACAGGTAATGTATGGCCAGCTACAGGTAATGTATGGCCAGCTACAGGTAATGTATGGCCAGCTACAGGTAATGTATGGTCAGCTACAGGTAATGTATGGCCAGCTACAGGTAATGTATGGCCAGCTACAGGTAATGTATGGCCAGCTTCAGGTAATGTATGGTCAGCTACAGGTAATGTATGGCCAACTTCAGGTAATGAAAGATGAAACACAACTGTCCATGTACAGTACAGTATATAGCCTAGAGTCATGTGGCTGAAACTACAGCGGTAGAGTAGAGATGGGGGTAGATATGAAGGACACTGGTGGGGGTAGATATGAAGGACACTGGTGGGGGTAGATATGAAGGACACTGGTGGGGGTAGAGATGAAGGACACTGGTGGGGGTAGATATGAAGGACACTGGTGGGGGTAGAGATGAAGGACACTGGTGGGGGTAGATATGAAGGACACTGGTGGGGGTAGATATGAAGGACACTGGTGGGGGTAGAGATGAAGGACACTGGTGGGGGTAGAGATGAAGGACACTGGTGGGGGTAGATATGAAGTACACTGGTGGGGGTAGAGATGAAGGACACTGGTGGGGGTAGATATGAAGGACACTGGTGGGGGTAGAGATGAAGACCACTGGTGGGGGTAGAGATAAACAGTGGAAAACTGGTGGGGGTAGAGATGAAAACTACTGGTGGGGGTAGAGATGAACAGTAGAAAACTGGAGGAGGTAGAGATGAACAGTAGAAAACTGGTGGGGTAGAGATGAACAGTAGAAAACTGGTGGGGGTAGAGATGAAGACCACTGGTGGGGGTAGAGATGAACAGTAGAAAACTGGTGGGGGTAGAGATGAAGACCACTGGTGGGGGTAGAGATGAACAGTAGAAAACTGGTGGGGGTAGAGATGAACAGTAGAAAACTGGTGGGGTAGACATGTAGAAAACTGGTAGGGGTAGATATGAAGGACACTGGTTGGGGTAGATATGAAGGACACTGGTGGGGGTAGATATGAAGGACACTGGTGGGGGTAGAGATGAAGACCACTGGTGGGGGTAGAGATGAACAGTAGAAAACTGGTGGGGGTAGAGATGAAAACCACTGGTGGGGGTAGAGATGAACAGTAGAAAACTGGTGGGGGTAGAGATGAACAGTAGAAAACTGGTGGGGGTAGATATGAAGGACACTGGTGGGGGTAGATATGAAGGACACTGGTTGGGGTAGATATGAAGGACACTGGTTGGGGTAGATATGAAGGACACTGGTGGGGGTAGATATGAAGGACACTGGTTGGGGTAGAGATGAAGGACACTGGTTGGGGTAGATATGAAGGACACTGGTGGGGGTAGATATGA
Source organism: Oncorhynchus mykiss (assembly GCF_057628025.1). Taxonomy (NCBI): domain Eukaryota; kingdom Metazoa; phylum Chordata; class Actinopteri; order Salmoniformes; family Salmonidae; genus Oncorhynchus; species Oncorhynchus mykiss. Next base: position 80,034,335 of record NC_143028.1, read on the forward strand.
AGGACACTGGTGGGGGTAGATATGAAGGACACTGGTTGGGGTAGAGATTAGAGGAGTAAACTGGGGTGAATGAGACAGACGTCACGGGAGGGAGGGAGAGAGAATCCTGAGATGATTTAGGACTTTGGGAACCATAGAAATAAGAATGAATAGAAAGATCATCTCCATTCAAGTTAATGCTGGCATAATGGGTGGACTGGCAGCAATTTTGAGCGTACCCATGCTAGGAAGTAAAAGCAGGAAGTGTACCCTTCAATCTGTGCTGTGATTTGTTGTGTCATCTCAACTGACATTACAAATAATACATTCCATTGCATGAGCCACATCCCTTAGTATATATTGAATGAACATTCTACATTACCATGGCAATCCAGCATCAGTTGATAGAACATTCTACATTACCATGGTAATCCAGCATCAGTTGATAGAACATTCTACATTACCATGGCAATCCAGCATCAGTTGATAGAACATTCTACATTACCATGGCAATCCAGCATCAGTTGATAGAACATTCTACATTACCATGGTAATCCAGCATCAGTTGATAGAACATTCTACATTACCATGGTAATCCAGCATCAGTTGATAGAACATTCTACATTACCATGGTAATCCAGCATCAGTTGATAGAACATTCTACATTACCATGGTAATCCAGCATCAGTTGATAGGACATTCTACATTACCATGGCAATCCAGCATCAGTTGATAGAACATTCTACATTGCCATGGTAATCCAGCATCAGTTGATAGGACATTCTACATTACCATGGTAATCCAGCATCAGTTGATAGAACATTCTACATTACCATGGTAATCCAGCATCAGTTGATAGAACATTCTACATTACCATGGTAATCCAGCATCAGTTGATAGAACATTCTACATTACCATGGTAATCCAGCATCAGTTGATAGGACATTCTACATTACCATGTTAATCCAGCATCAGTTGATAGGACATTCTACATTACCATGGTAATCCAGCATCAGTTGATAGGACATTCTACATTACCATGATAATCCAGCATCAGTTGATAAAACATTCTACATTACCATGGCAATCCAGCATCAGTTGATAGAACATTCTACATTACCATGGCAATCCAGCATCAGTTGATAGAACATTCTACATTACCATGGTAATCCAGCATCAGTTGATAGAACATTCTGCATTACCATGGTAATTATTGCATCACAATACCAGGCAGCCATTCCTAGTCAAAGTTTACCCATGAGTTTACCAGTCAAAATGTAACCATGAGTTTACCAGTCAAGGTTTACCTATGAGTTTACCAGTCAAGGTTTACCCATGAGTTTACCAGTCAAGGTTCACCCATGAGTTTACCAGTCAAAGTTCACCCATGAGTTTACCAGTCAAAGTTCACCCATGAGTTTACCAGTCAAAGTTCACCCATGAGTTTACCAGTCAAAGTTCACCCATGAGTTTACCAGTCAAAATGTAACCATGAGTTTACCAGTCAAAATGTAACCATGAGTTTACCAGTCAAGGTTCACCCATGAGTTTACCAGTCAAAATGTAACCATGAGTTTACCAGTCAAAATGTAACCATGAGTTTACCAGTCAAGGTTCACCCATGAGTTTACCAGTCAAAGTTCACCCATGAGTTTACCAGTCAAAGTTCACCCATGAGTTTACCAGTCAAAGTTCACCCATGAGTTTACCAGTCAAAGTTCACCCATGATTTTACCAGTCAAAGTTCACCCATGAGTTTACCAGTCAAAGTTCACCCATGAGTTTACCAGTCAAAGTTCACCCATGAGTTTACCAGTCAAAGTGTACCCATGAGTTTACCAGTCAAAGTTCACCCATGAGTTTACCAGTCAAAGTTCACCCATGAGTTTACCAGTCAAAGTTCACCCATGAGTTTACCAGTCAAAGTGTACCCATGAGTTTACCAGTCAAAGTTCACCCATGAGTTTACCAGTCAAAGTTCACCCATGAGTTTACCAGTCAGTTCACCCATGAGTTTATGGTCAGAACACCCACAGTTTGTTTCCGTGGCGAGAGAGAACTTCACACCTGTGTTCTAGAACACACATCAGTTGTCTCCCGGGAGATGGTGACCTCACAATCACAACACCAAGCTCACACTCTTTACTTCTCTTCCAAACAGCTGACTAACCAACGTGACTCATCCAATAACACAAAATACAATGTCCTTCTATTGAAGCTCGGGCCTCCTGAGTGGCGCAGCGGTCTAAGCCACTGCATCGCAGTGCTAGAGGCGTCACTGTTTTTTTTTTACTTGAACACATTCCCAGAATTCCACAGTTCAGATTTAGGCCTCTTCTCTATCCACTACATCCCATTTCAATCTCTGCTCTCCCCCTCCTCCTGTTAATGGTTGACATCGATCCCTCTAACACTGTGCATAAACAAAGTAACTGCTGTTCTGTCTGTAGTGTAGCATCTATTAACACAGTAATAACAAGAGAGAGAGAGAGGGGGGGGGATAGAGAGAGAGAGGGGGGAGAGAGAGGGAGAGAGAGAGAGATAGAGAGAGAGTGGGGGAGAGAGAGGGAGAGAGAGAGAGAGAGAGTGGGGGGGAGAGAGAGAGAGAGAGAGAGTGAGAGAGAGTGGGGGGGAGAGAGAGAGAGAGAGAGAGAGAGAGATAGTGGGGGAGAGAGAGGGAGAGAGAGAGAGAGAGGGAGAGCGAGGGAGAGGGGAGAGAGAGTGGGGGAGAGAGAGGGAGAGAGAGAGGGAGGGAGAGGGAGGGAGAGAGTGGGGGAGAGAGAGGGAGAGAGAGAGAGGGAGAGAGAGAGAGAGAGAGAGAGAGAGAGAGAGAGAGAGAGTGGGGGAGAGAGAGGGAGAGAGAGGGAGAGCGAGGGAGAGAGGGGAGAGAGAGTGGGGGAGAGAGAGGGAGAGAGAGAGAGAGGGAAGGGGTAATCCTACAAACATAGTTTGTAAAAACAAGTCATGACGAACTCTGAGCAGTTCAGCCTTTTTTGTCATGAATCTTGTTCTGGAGTGGTCACTAGCTGGCACAGCCACAAAGTCATACAATCTGATTTTAACCTTAACCTTAACCCTGATTTTAACCCTAACCTTAACCCTGACTTTAATCCTAACCTTAACTACACTCCTAACCCTAATGCCTAACCTTGAATTAAGATCAAAAAGTACATTTTCATGAATTTTTGCAATATAACCAATTCTGACTTTGCAGCTGGCTTATCTAAGGGGAAATCACTCAGTTATGCCTCCTTCAACAAGGACATGACTTTCTACACTGCCTTTCAAGGTTGTGCACACACACACACACACACACACACACACACACACACACACACACACACACACACACACACACATATGCTGGGGCACTCATGTGAACAGGCATTTTAGGGGGTTGGAGAAATCAATAATCTAACACAAAGCTGTCATGATGTCAAGGTTACGCTCTAGTGTGTGTGTGTGTGTGTGTGTGTGTCTGTGTGTGTGCGTGTGTGTGTGTGCAGCAGTGGTCACCAAATGGTCGATTGTGATCGACTGGTCGATCTCCAAAATCAATCACCAAACATTTCTGTAAAAAACATCCAATGATAAATCCTTGTGGTTCCATCTCTGTTCACTGGATTCAGCAGCTCTGGCGCCGGGAGGTAAAATGATCCCATTTTAAACCATTTCATGTGTCTGGAGGCGGAACTCAGCCTACCCGGCAGGCCCAGATAGCCAATCAAGTGCACCTATAGACCTACCGCTGGCCAATCAGATAGCTCAGATCACCATTTCATGTGTCTGGAGGTGGAAATCAGCCTACCCGGCAGGCCCAGATAGCCAATCAAGTGCACCTATAGACCTACCGCTGGCCAATCAGATAGCTCAGATCACCATTTCATGTGTCTGGAGGCGGAACTCAGCCTACCCGGCAGGCCCAGATAGCCAATCAAGTGCACCTATAGACCTACCGCTGGCCAATCAGATAGCTCAGATCACCATTTCATGTGTCTGGAGGCGGAACTCAGCCTACCCGGCAGGCCCAGATAGCCAATCAAGTGCACCTATAGACCTACCGCTGGCCAATCAGATAGCTCAGATCACCATTTCATGTGTCTGGAGGCGGAACTCAGCCTACCCGGCAGGCCCAGATAGCCAATCAAGTGCACCTATAGACCTACCGCTGGCCAATCAGATAGCTCAGATCACCATTTCATGTGTCTGGAGGCGGAACTCAGCCTACCCGGCAGGCCCAGATAGCCAATCAAGTGCACCTATAGACCTACCGCTGGCCAATCAGATAGCTCAGATCACCATTTCATGTGTCTGGAGGCGGAACTCAGCCTACCCGGCAGGCCCAGATAGCCAATCAAGTGCACCTATAGACCTACCGCTGGCCAATCAGATTGGACAGTGTCCTCGAGCCATAGACTGTGTAAAAGAAAACCTGGAACACACAGCAAAGTTGATACGCGACTAGAGAGAGATTCAACAACAGAGCAAAGAGTTGCTGTTTCTACGAGAGTTCATGTTTGTTGTATTTGTTTATTTGTAAAAAAAAATAAAAAAAATAAACGTTTTTTTTTTAAATTACAGAATATTAGAGCTTTTTCTCAATCGTTTATGAGCACTTTTTTAGAACAATGTCGGTTTTGGAAAAGCAGTAAATATGTTTTCAAAATGTGTCCGGCCTTCTCAAAACGTAAATGGATTCATCAAAAGAACACGACTGTCTGCTAAGAGATGAACACGACTGTCTGCAAAGAGATGAACACGACTGTCTGCTAAGAGATGAACACGACTGTCTGCTAAGAGATGAACACGACTGTCTGCTAAGAGATGAACACGACTGTCTGCTAAGAGATGAACACGACTGTCTGCAAAGAGATGAACACGACTGTCTGCTAAGAGATGAACACGACTGTCTGCTAAGAGATGAACACGACTGTCTGCAAAGAGATGAACACGACTGTCTGCTAAGAGATGAACACGACTGTCTGCTAAGAGATGAACACGACTGTCTGCTAAGAGATGAACACGACTGTCTGCAAAGAGATGAACACGACTGTCTGCTAAGAGATGAACACGACTGTCTGCTAAGAGATGAACACGACTGTCTGCTAAGAGATGAACACGACTGTCTGCTAAGAGATGAACACGACTGTCTGCTAAGAGATGAACACGACTGTCTGCTAAGAGATGAACACGACTGTCTGCTAAGAGATGAACACGACTGTCTGCTAAGAGATGAACACGACTGTCTGCTATGAGATGAACACGACTGTCTGCTAAGAGATGAACACGACTGTCTGCTAAGAGATGAACACGACTGTCTGCAAAGAGATGAACACGACTGTCTGCTAAGAGATGAACACGACTGTCTGCTAAGAGATGAACACGACTGTCTGCTAAGAGATGAACACGACTGTCTGCTAAGAGATGAACACGACTGTCTGCTAAGAGATGAACACGACTGTCTGCAAAGAGATGAACACGACTGTCTGCTAAGAGATGAACACGACTGTCTGCTAAGAGATGAACACGACTGTCTGCTAAGAGATGAACACGACTGTCTGCTAAGAGATGAACACGACTGTCTGCTAAGAGATGAACACGACTGTCTGCTAAGAGATGAACACGACTGTCTGCTAAGAGATGAACACGACTGTCTGCTAAGAGATGAACACGACTGTCTGCTAAGAGATGAACACGACTGTCTGCTAAGAGATGAACACGACTGTCTGCTAAGAGATGAACACGACTGTCTGCTAAGAGATGAACACGACTGTCTGCTAAGAGATGAACACGACTGTCTGCTAAGAGATGAACACGACTGTCTGCTAAGAGATGAACACGACTGTCTGCTAAGAGATGAACACGACTGTCTGCTAAGAGATGAACACGAAAATATATGCCTGGAGTCTAAACTGACAAAACAGAAAGTTAGTCTGTCTTTTACAAGATCCCAGGACATCAACAGGAATTCTTAGCAGTCACTAAATCATGATGATCACATTTGGAAATGCTATTATTATGTAAATTAATGTCCTTTTAGGTATATTTCACCAAACAATTTCATACACATCAAATCAAATATTATTCCTGATCAAAAAGAATATAGAAAATTAACACATTGTGTGGAGGATTCATTCATCACCATCCAACTCCATACATTTATATTCAACACATAGGCTGACCACACAAAGGCTGACCACACAAAGGCTGACCACACTAAGGCTGACCACACAAAGGCTGACCACATAAAGGCTGACCACACTAAGGCTGACCACATAAAAACTGACCACACTAAGGCTGACCACACTAAGGCTGACCACATAAAGACTGACCACACTAAGGCTGACCACACTAAGGCTGACCACACAAAGGCTGACCACATAAAGACTGACCACACTAAGGCTGACCACACTAAGGCTGACCACATAAAGACTGACTACACTAAGGCTGACCACACTAAGGCTGACCACACAAAGGCTGACCACATAAAGACTGACCACACTAAGGCTGACCACACTAAGGCTGACCACATAAAGACTGACCACACTAAGGCTGACCACACTAAGGCTGACCACATAAAGACTGACCACATAAAGACTGACCACACTAAGGCTGACCACACTAAGGCTGACCACATAAAGACTGACCACATAAAGACTGACCACACTAAGACTGACCACATTAAGGCTGGCCACATAGAGGCTGACCACACAAAGGCTGACCACATAAAGGCTGACCACACTAAGGCTGACCACACTAAGACTGACCACACTAAGGCTGACCACACTAAGGCTGACCACACTAAGGCTGACCACACTAAGGCTGACCACATAAAGACTGACCACACTAAGGCTGACCACACTAAGGCCGACCACATAAAGACTGACCACACTAAGGCTGACCACATAAAGACTGACCACACTAAGGCTGACCACATAAAGGCTGACCACACAAAGGCTGACCACATAAAGACTGAACACACTAAGGCTGACCACACTAAGGCTAAGACCACATAAAGGCTGACCACACAAAGGCTGACCACATAAAGACTGACCACACTAAGGCTGACCACACTAAGGCTGACCACATAAAGACTGACCACATAAAGGCTGACCACATAAAAACTGACCACACATAGACTGACCACACATAGACTGACCACAAATAGACTGACCACACTAAGGCTGACCACACTAAGGCTGACCACATAAAGACTGACCACACATAGACTGACCACACATAGACTGACCACACATAGACTGACCACACATAGACTGACCACATAAAGGCTGACCACATAAAGGCTGACCAGACACACACACACACACACACACACACACATACACACAGATGGGGATGTTTGCTAAACTGAGTATCCATTAGATCACAGATGAAGGATTTGGATTTATTGATTAAGCGTCGCTGCGCTAATCTTCTCTGCAAGTTTGATTAAGTTGATTAAGTAGACACAGACTGTCTTAAGACACACACACACACACACACACACACATCTTCACACAGAGAGCAGCTCACTTCTAATCTGTTATCTACCTCTCTCTCTCTCTCTCTCTCTCTCTCTCTCTCTCTCTCTCTCTCTCTCTCTCTCTCTCTCTCTCTCTCTCTCTCTCTCTCTCTCTCTCTCTCTCTCTCTCTCTCTCTCTCTCTCTCTCTCTCTCTCTCTCTCTCTCTCTCTCTCTCTCTCTCTCTCTCTCTCTCTCTCTCTCTCTCTCTCTCTCTCTCTCTCTCTCTCTCTCTCTCTCTCTCTCTCTCTCTCTCTCTCTCTCTCTCTCTCTCTCTCTCTCTCTCTCTCTCTCTCTCTCTCTCTCTCTCTCTCTCTCTCTCTCTCTCTCTTATCATCCCCTCATCAATATTAATAATTAGCAGGCTCAGAGGGCTAGTTGGAAGCTCTGCTCCATCGCTCCCTCTCCCTTCAGGCGTTGAGATGGGAGTCACAGGGAGAGAGAGTGTGTGTTCTAAAGAGAAGAGAGTTGAGGGGGGGAGGGACATCTGCAGAGTCTTTAAACACTGTCTAGCTTGAATCCAAGCCTCTGTCCTCCTAGCTGTGTCAGCCAAACACACACCACTAATCACTCTAACAGCCATTACTCCGAACTGTCCGCTTTTCACACCAAAAAAAAAACACAAACTAGCCCAAATAAAACACAGTCTACTCAGTGATGCTTTCATTACAGACAAAGAGGCCTTCACTGCCCCACAAACACCCCGATCACAGCTAACCTCGCCCTGATTCATTCTGACTCCCAGAAGAAACGATTGACTGAATTAACTGTGATCAGACAAAGCGGCTTATACTTCATTGTGACAAAGATGGACAAGGTCTTCTTGTGTCTATTCTATAATCCATTTTATTTAACTGTTATGAGTCTCTTCTCTCTCCCAGAACCAAAGAGAAAAGCCATCCACTATCCCGAAACAACTATTGATAATAATTGCACCCACAACCTTGGTGTTGCCTAGCCTGGTCCAAGGCCTGTGTGTGCTGTCTTGACAACTCTCTTGTCGTTGCTGGCAAGACAAGCACAGATGTAGGACCAGGCTATGTTGTCATAAATGCCCTTCAGCATACACTTTTAGAGAAAGCGATTAGTCATGAGCGCATACATTTATTTTGTGAAGGTAGCCCCCAGCTGGAATTTAAGTCATGATCCTAATGTTGCAGGCGAATTGGTCGACAAACTAAGGCACGGAGGCCAGGTGTCACGTGTGATCCTCCCTCTTCGGCCTCTACCAGGCTGCTTGTTATGGCACACACCTGTCACCATCGTTGGGCGCCTCAGTGCATAATGACACTCACCTGGACTCCATCACTTCCCTGATTACCTTCCCTATATATGTCCCTCCCTTTGGTTCCTTCCCTATATATGTCACTCCCTTTGGTTCCTTCCCTATGTCACTCCCTTTGGTTCCTTCCCTATATATGTCCATCCCTTTGGTTCCTTCCCTATATATGTCCCTCCCTTTGGTTCCTTCCCTATATATGTCACTCCCTTTGGTTCCTTCCCTATATATGTCACTCCCATTGGTTCCCTCCCTATATATGTCACTCCCTTTGGTTCCTTCCCTATATATGTCACTCCCTTTGGTTCCTTCCCTATGTCACTCCCATTGGTTCCTTCCCTATATATGTCACTCCCTTTGGTTCCTTCCCTATATATGTCACTCCCATTGGTTCCTTCCCTATATATGTCACTCCCATTGGTTCCTTCCCTATATATGTCACCCCCTTTGGTTCCTTCCCTATATATGTCCCTCCCTTTGGTTCCTTCCCTATATATGTCTCTCCCTTTGGTTCCTTCCCTATATATGTCACTCCCTTTGGTTCCTTCCCTATGTCACTCCCATTGGTTCCTTCCCTATATATGTCACTCCCTTTGGTTCCTTCCCTATATATGTCCCTCCCTTTGGTTCCTTCCCTATATATGTCACTCCCTTTGGTTCCTTCCCTATATATATATGTCACTCCCTTTGGTTCCTTCCCTATATATGTAACTCCCTTTGGTTCCTTCCCTATATATGTCACTAACATTGGTTCCTTCCCTATATATGTCACTCCCTTTGGTTCCTGCCCTATATATGTCCCTCCCTTTGGTTCCTTCCCTATATATGTCTCTCCCTTTGGTTCCTTCCCTATATATGTCACTCCCTTTGGTTCCTTCCCTATGTCACTCCCATTGGTTCCTTCCCTATATATGTCACTCCCTTTGGTTCCTTCCCTATATATGTCACTCCCTTTGGTTCCTTCCCTATATATGTCCCTCCCTTTGGTTCCTTCCCTATATATGTCACTCCCTTTGGTTCCTTCCCTATATATGTCACTCCCTTTGGTTCCTTCCCTATGTCAATTCCATTGGTTCCCTCCCTATATATGTCCCTCCCTTTGGTTCCTTCCCTATATATGTCACTCCCTTTGGTTCCTTCCCTGTATATGCACTCCCTTTGGTTCCCTCCCTATATATGTCACTCCCTTTGGTTCCTTCCCTATATATGTCACTCCCTTTGGTTCCTTCCCTATATATGTCTCTCCCTTTGGTTCCTTCCCTATATATATGTCACTCCCTTTGGTTCCTTCCCTATTTATGTCACTCCCTTTGGTTCCTTCCCGATATATATATATATATATATATATATATATATACATATATCTGTCTCTCCCTTTGTTTCCTTCCCCAGGCGTCATTGTTTCTGTTCCAGTTTCATGTCTGTGTGTTGTTCATGTTTCTTGTTTTGTATAATTTGTTTATTAAATGATTCACTCCCTGAACTTGCTTCCTGACTCCCAGCGCACGCACACGTTACACTAGATGTTGGTCCATTTCTGCTTCCAGGCTGATAACCTGACTAATCTAACACCAGCCACACTGTAAACTAAAGACACAGTCACACTGTAAACTAAAGACACAGTCACACTGTAAACTAAAGACCCAGTCACACTGTAAACTAAAGACACAGTCACACTGTAAACTAAACATCCAGTCACACTATAAACTAAAGACACAGTCACACTGTAAACTAAAGACACAGCCACACTGTAAACTAAAGACCCTGTCACACTGTAAACTAAAGACACAGTCACACTGTAAACTAAAGACACAGTCACACTGTAAACTAAAGACCCAGTCACACTGTAAACTAAAGACCCAGTCACACTGTAAACTAAAGACCCAGTCACACTGTAAACTAAAGACCCAGTCACACTGTAAACTAAAGACCCAGTCACACTGTAAACTAAAGACCCAGTCACACTGTAAACTAAAGACCCAGTCACACTGTAAACTAAAGACCCAGTCACACTGTAAACTAAAGACAAAGTCACACTGTAAACTAAAGACCCAGTCACACTGTAAACTAAAGACACAGTCACACTGTAAACTAAAGACCCAGTCACACTGTAAACTAAAGACACAGCCAAACTGTAAACTAAAGACACAGTCACACTGTAAACTAAAGACACAGTCACACTGTAAACTAAACATCCAGTCACACTATAAACTAAAGACACAGCCACACTGTAAACTAAAGACACAGCCACACTGTAAACTAAAGACCCAGTCACACTGTAAACTAAAGACCCAGTCACACTGTAAACTAAAGACACAGTCACACTGTAAACTAAAGACCCAGTCACACTGTAAACTAAAGACACAGCCAAACTGTAAACTAAAGACACAGTCACACTGTAAACTAAAGACACAGTCACACTGTAAACTAAAGACACAGTCACACTGTAAACTAAAGACACAGTCACACTGTAAACTAAAGACCCAGTCACACTGTAAACTAAAGACCCAGTCACACTGTAAACTAAAGACACAGTCACAATGTAAACTAAAGACAGTCACATTGTAAACTAAAGACCCAGTCACACTGTAAACTAAAGACACAGTCACACTGTAAACTAAAGGCCCAGTCACACTGTAAACTAAAGACCCAGTCACACTGTAAACTAAAGACACAGTCACACTGTAAACTAAAGACCCAGTCACACTGTAAACTAAAGACCCAGTCACACTGTAAACTAAAGACACAGTCACACTGTAAACTAAAGACACAGTCACACTGTAAACTAAAGACACAGTCACACTGTAAACTAAAGACACAGTCACACTGTAAACTAAAGACCCAGTCACACTGTAAACTAAAGACCCAGTCACACTGTAAACTAAAGACCCAGTCACACTGTAAACTAAAGACCCAGTCACACTGTAAACTAAAGACACAGTCACACTGTAAACTAAAGACACAGTCACACTGTAAACTAAAGACACAGTCACACTGTAAACCGTGACTGTGTAACAGACTAATACCACAGTAGTACGTTGATCCCACGTGTCATGACCATAACTACACTGATTATACACACGCACACACACGCACACACACACCAAATGAGCCACACAACCCCTTACTGTTCACAAAGCTCTCTGAAATCTGACAGTAAAACGAAGCAATTACCAACACAGGAAACATCAGGTTTGTTTTGGGGGGGGGCGACTCCCATTAGAATACTGGTATATAGGGACTAGGGTGCCATTTGGGATATAGGGAATAGGGTGCCATTTGGGATATAGGGACTAGGGTGCCATTTGGGATATAGGGACTAGGGTGCCATTTGGGATATAGGGACTAGGGTGCCATTTGGGATACAAGCCTGGCCTCTCTCTCTCTGTTTTTGGGTGGGGTGAAGAGGAGTTAACGAAGAGCCGCCGCTGAGCCAGGATTGTTTGATCTCAGACATGACACAGCACAGCTCTCACACCAAACACCACACAATGAAGAGGCAAACACACCATCCCTCTACCCCACTCTCTCTATCCGTCTCTCTATCCCTGTGGGGTATGAAAGAGGGAGGAAGAGGAAGAGAGTGGGCAACACCATCTTTATCTCTCCATCTCTCCCTCCTTTCATCCAGATCTTCCTTTATCCCTCCCTCCCTGAGGGAGACAGAGAGAGACAGAGAGAGACACAGAAATACACAGAGAGACACAGAGAGACACAAAGAGACAGAACAGATTAGTCAGAGGTGAGCTGCTCTCTTGTGTGGTGAAACATCACAGAGATCATGGTCATTATAGAGCATGCTGGGAAACAGAGGATAGAAGAGAGGAGGATGCAGAGAGAGAGAGAGGGGGAGAGAGAGAGAGAGAGAGAGAGAGAGAGAGAGAGAGAGATAGAACCAAGCAGATGTATCATTGTACGAACCATCCTGATCTCACCAGCTTACATTCTCAAACTGACAAAACATGCTGATTGGCTACACAGATTCTGTAGTAGCCAATCACAATTCTGGCCACGACCAGATTCAACCAGTTTGAGTCTTTCCCTCCAGTGGTGTAACGGGTGTCGTCGTCGGATGAGGATGAGGAGGAGGAGGAGGAGGAGGAATCGGACCAAAGCGCAGCGTGGTAAAGTTCATGACTTTTATTAAACTAAACACTGAAACAAAAATAACAGAGTGAATAACGAAACCGAAACAGTCCTGTCAGGTGCAGAAAACGCTAAACAGAAAACAACTACCCACAAAACATAGGTGGGGAAAAAGGCTGCCTTAAGTATGGTTCCCAATCAGAGACAACGATAGTCAGCTGCCCCTGATTGAGAACCACACCCGGCCAAAACACAAAGAAATACAACACATAGAAACAAGGACATAGAATGCCCACCCCAAAATCACACCCCGACCAAACCAAAATGGAGACATAAAAAGGATCTCTAAGGTCAGGGCGTGACAAGCAGACCAATCTGATCATCTGTGAGGGTAGTTCAGTTGACCACGACAACGAGATGCACCTGTAACAACAATGGCTGCTCTCGAGGAGGTTTGTGTTGCTATAGCAACGGTTCAATCAGAACTGGAGGGCATAACTTCATTGAAAGAACAGCAAATAGGATAAGATGTTTTTTTTTTCTTGGGCTTTTCTCCCGCCTGGTTTCAGCAAGCGCTTGATTTATCAGCTAGCACGTGTTGTGACGAGAACAGACAGCTGAGCATTCCAAAGTGTTCTGGTCAGCGTTCCCATCCTCCAACGGATTCCAGGGATCTCCCTGAGAAGATGGACCTGTGTACGTGTGTGTGTGTGTGTGTGTGTGTGTGTGTGTGTGTGTGTGTGTGTGTGTGTGTGTGTGTGTGTGCGTGCGTGCGTGCGTGTGTGTGTGTGCGGCGTCCTCTTCCTCTTCAAACCTCCCGGTGTGTTAAGCGCAGAGCTAAACGTTTACACCAGTCTGTCCGTATGTTTACCTCTCGAGGAATAAAGACAGGGACCAGACTGTGATGGACACGGGCTGATTCAGTAGGGATGAGTCTGTAGGGATGAGTCTGTACACTCAGACCAGACCAAAGACACATTAATCATTCTCTCAAAACCCAGAACCAAATCTCACACATAGCTATTTTCATAGAATGACATATTAGAACTGTAGATTGGACATTGGGATCCTGGTAACATGCCTAAAAATCATTCATCTTGGTAAAGGAAAAACTTTAATTCTAGCGACTGATCAACTATGGGAAAATATTGTATAAAACAATGAATTTGTATATATATCGGCACAGTATGTTTGTTAACTAGCTAGCCAGACAGTTTAGACTGTGTGTTTGAATGAAGACAGGAAACTGTAAATATGATTCCATTCTCTGAGGCTGACCAAAGACTCTGAGGCTGACCAAAGACTCTGAGCCTGACCAAAGACTCTGAGACTGACCTAAGACTCTGAGGCTGACCAAAGACTCTGAGGCTGACCAAAGACTCTGAGGCTGACCAAAGACTCTGAGACTGACCAAGGACTCTGAGGCTGACCAAGGACTCTGAGGCTGACCAAAGACTCTGAGGCTGACCAAAGACTCTGAAGCTGACCGAAGACTCTGAGACTGACCAAAGACTCTGAGGCTGACTAAAGACTCTGAGCCTGACCAAAGACTCTGAGACAGACCACGGACTCTGAGGCTGACCAAAGACTCTGAGGCTGACCAAAGACTGAGACTGACCAAAGACTCTGAGGCTGACCAAAGACTCTGAGGCTGACCAAAGACTCTGAGGCTGACCAAAGACTCTGAGACTGACCAAAGACTCTGAGGCTGACCAAAGACTCTGAGGCTGACCAAAGACTGAGACTGACCAAGGACTCTGAGGCTGACTACGGACTCTGAGGCTGACCAAAGACTCTGAGACTGACCAAAGACTATGAGGCTGACCAAAGACTCTGAGGCTGACCAAAGACTCTGAGGCTGACCAAGGACTCTGAGACTGACCACGGACTCTGAGGCTGACCAAGGACTCTGAGGCTGACCAAAGACTCTGAGGCTGACCACGGACTCTGAGGCTGACCAAAGACTCTGAGACTGACCGAAGACTCTGAGACTGACCAAAGACTCTGAGGCTGACCAAAGACTCTGAGCCTGACCAAAGACTCTGAGACAGACCACGGACTCTGAGGCTGACCAAAGACTCTGAGGCTGACCAAAGACTGAGACTGACCAAAGACTCTGAGGCTGACCAAAGACTCTGAGGCTGACCAAAGACTCTGAGGCTGACCAAAGACTCTGAGACTGACCAAAGACTCTGAGGCTGACCAAAGACTCTGAGGCTGACCAAAGACTGAGACTGACCAAGGACTCTGAGGCTGACTACGGACTCTGAGGCTGACCAAAGACTCTGAGACTGACCAAAGACTATGAGGCTGACCAAAGACTCTGAGGCTGACCAAAGACTCTGAGGCTGACCAAGGACTCTGAGGCTGACCATGGACTCTGAGGCTGACCAAGGACTCTGAGGCTGACCAAAGACTCTGAGGCTGACCAAAGACTCTGAGACAGACCACGGACTCTGAGGCTGACCAAAGACTCTGAGACAGACCACGGACTCTGAGGCTGACCAAAGACTCTGAGGCTGACCAAAGACTATGAGGCTGACCAAAGACTCTGAGGCTGACCAAAGACTCTGAGGCTGACCAAAGACTCTGAGGCTGACCACGGACTCTGAGGCTGACCAAGGACTCTGAGGCTGACCAAAGACTCTGAGGCTGACCAAAGACTCTGAGACTGACCAAAGACTCTGAGGCTGACCAAAGACTCTGAGGCTGACCACGGACTCTGAGGCTGACCAAGGACTCTGAGGCTGACCAAAGACTCTGAGGCTGACCAAAGACTCTGAGGCTGACCAAAGACTCTGAGGCTGACCAAAGACTCTGAGGCTGACCAAGGACTCTGAGGCTGACCAAGGACTCTGAGGCTGACCAAAGACTCTTGAGGCTGACCAAAGACTCTGAGGCTGACCAAAGACTCTGAGGCTGACCAAAGACTCTGAGGCTGACCACGGACTCTGAGGCTGACCAAGGACTCTGAGGCTGACCAAAGACTCTGAGGCTGACCAAAGACTCTGAGGCTGACCAAAGACTCTGAGGCTGACCAAGGACTCTGAGGCTGACCAAGGACTCTGAGGCTGACCAAAGACTCTTGAAGCTGACCAAAGACTCTGAGGCTGACCAAAGACTCTGAGGCTGACCAAAGACTCTGAGACTGACCAAAGACTCTGAGGCTGACCAAAGACTCTGAGGCTGACCACGGACTCTGAGGCTGACCAAAGACTCTGAGACTGACCAAAGACTCTGAGACTGACCAAGGACTCTGAGGCTGACCAAAGACTCTGAGACAGACCAAAGACTATGAGACAGACCAAAGACTGAGGCTGACCAAAGTCTCTGAGGCTGACCAAAGACTGAGGCTGACCATAGACATTAGTCTTGATATAGCATCGTAGTTGAATGGCCTTGTCAGAGCTGACAGTGTATGCTCCACATTATTGTATTGAATCTGTCTTTATGACATAGAGTACCTGTGTAAAAAGTCACTCTAGAAACATCATAACTCATATAGTTCCAAATGGGAACTGAATAACAGCTGTGTTCGTATTCCCAAAATCCTACAACAGAAGAAACTGAATGTTCTCAGAGCATTCTAAATGATGACATCAGCAGTGATGAGCTGTACTCATAAATATTCTAATTATTTTAAACCAGTATTCTAATTATTTTAAACCAGTATTCTAACTCTGTTAAACCAATATTCTAATTATTTTAAACCAATATTCTAATCCTGTTAAACCAATATTCTAATGATTTTAACCCAATATTCTAATTCTGTTAAACCAATATTCTAATGATTTTAAACCAATATTCTAATCCTGTTAAACCAATATTCTAATGATTTTAACCCAATATTCTAATTCTGTTAAACCAATATTCTAATGATTTTAACCCAATATTCTAATTCTGTTAAACCAATATTCTAATGATTTTAAACCAATATTCTAATGATTTTAAACCAATATTCTAATTCTGTTAAACCAATATTCTAATGATTTTAAACCAATATTCTAATTATTTTAAACCAATATTCTAATGAATTTAAACCAATATTCTAATTATGTTAAACCAATATTCTAATTATTTTAAACCAATATTCTAATTCTGTTAAACCCATATTCTAATAATTTTAAACCAATATTCTAATTCTGTTAAACCAATATTCTAATTATTTTAAACCAATATTCTAATTCTGTTAAACCAATATTCTAACTCTGTTAAACCAATTACTAAATCGTCACAGTTCATCACAAAGCCTGCTTTTCCCCCCCTGTCTGTCTGTGACTGAGCAGGGACAGTAACTCTAACTGAGAGAGAGAGCATGTTGTCCTCTAGGACATCTCAGCCCCTTTTCCTCTCCTGTCCCTCGGTCTTTATGCCACTCTGGATGTGACTAGGGAAAATAGAGCAGATCGATCACCAACATTAATTTGTCCAGCAGGCTAAGGCCGTTTAAAAGGAGCAAAGGCCGTGACAGTTGGGATTTGAACCAGCAACTAACAAAAACAAACTTGAGTGTAGAAGTGTGATGTGGTTGAGAGGATTTTCAGATCCTGGATCCTGTCATTTCCTGTCATCTCTCTCCTCCTCACTCTGACAATATCTTTGGTTGTGCTGCTCATATAGCTGAATGTCAGTTGACATCACTCCACCATTAAACTGTCCTGCAGCAGGTTTCAGAGAGACTGCTGCAGCTCCTTTAATCAACCACCCATAAACAGAGAGATGTCGAATCAACCACCCATAAACAGAGAGATGTGGAATCAACCACCCATAAACAGAGAGATGTGGAATCAACCACCCATAAACAGAGAGATGTGGAATCAACCACCCATAAACAGAGATATGTGGAATCAACCACCCATAAACAGAGAGATGTGGAATCAACCACCCATAAACAGAGAGATGTGGAATCAACCACCCATAAACAGAGAGATGTGGAATCAACCACCCATAAACAGAGAGATGTGGAATCAACCACCCATAAACAGAGAGATGTGGAATCAACCACCCATAAACAGAGAGATGTGGAATCAACCACCCATAAACAGAGAGATGTGGAATCAAACACCCAATAACAGAGAGATGTGGAATCAACCACCCATAAACAGAGAGATGTTGAATCAACCACCCATAAACAGAGAGATGTGGAATCAACCACCCATAAACAGAGAGATGTGGAATCAACCACCAATAAACAGAGAGATGTGGAATCAACCACCCATAAACAGAGAGATGTGGAAAAACTAGGCTCATAACATACTGACTATAGTGACTACCATAGGTCATAACATAGTGACTATAGTGACTACCATAGGTCATAACATACTGACTACCATAGGTCATAACATAGTGACTACCATAGGTCATAACATACTGACTACCATAGGTCCTAACATAGTGACTATAGTGATGTTAATGTTATTGTGTGAATGAAGATTAAGAGATGAGATAAGATAGTAGAAAGACAGCCAGTCTGAAGCAGGCAGTCTGAGGCAGTCTGAGGCAGTCTGAGGCACGCAGTCTGAGGCAGTCTGAGGCAGGCAGTCTGAGGCAGTCTGAGGCAGTCTGAGGCAGTCTGAGGCAGTCTGAGGCAGGCAGTCTGAGGCAGTCTGAGGCAGTCTGAGGCAGTCTGAAGCAGTCTGAGGCAGGCAGTCTGAGGCAGGCAGTCTGAAGCAGTCTGAGGCACGCAGTCTGAGGCAGTCTGAGGCACGCAGTCTGAGGCAGTCTGAGGCAGTCTGAGGCAGGCAGTCTGAGGCAGGCAGTCTGAGGCAGGCAGTCTGAAGCAGGCAGTCTGAGGCAGGCAGTCTGAGCCAGTCTGAAGCAGTCTGAGGCAGGCAGTCTGAGGCAGGCAGTCTGAAGCAGGCAGTCTGAGGCAGTCTGAGGCAGTCTGAGGCAGTCTGAGGCAGGCAGTCTGAGGCAGTCTGAGGCAGTCTGAGGCAGGCAGTCTGAAGCAGTCTGAGGCACGCAGTCTGAGGCAGTCTGAGGCACGCAGTCTGAGGCAGTCTGAGGCAGTCTGAGGCAGGCAGTCTGAGGCAGTCTGAGGCAGGCAGTCTGAGGCAGGCAGTCTGAGGCAGGCAGTCTGAAGCAGGCAGTCTGAGGCAGGCAGTCTGAGCCAATCTGAAGCAGTCTGAGGCAGGCAGTCTGAGGCAGGCAGTCTGAAGCAGGCAGTCTGAGGCAGTCTGAAGCAGGCCGTCTGAGGCCGTCTGAGGCAGTCTGAGCCAGTCTGAAGCAGTCTGAGGCAGGCAGTCTGAGGCAGGCAGTCTGAAGCAGGCAGTCTGAGGCAGTCTGAGGCAGTCTGAAGCAGGCCGTCTGAGGCCGTCTGAGGCAGGCAGTCTGAGGCAGTCTGAGGCAGTCTGATGCAGGTGAATTTCATGTGCGTTTCAGGTGAGTTTCTGGGGCAAAGGTAAGCCACTGTGCTACGTTCCCTGTTATGCTGCTTGGCTAGCTGGGTACAAGGAGCTACTTTCTTTACTGATACCACATTCAGCATTACTCAGCTCCTAAAGAATGTCTGAGACTGACACAGAGAGTACATTGTGTTTCAGTTCAGAACAACAGATATTGCATCGGCTAACTGTCACTCACTCTCACTGTCAAAACAGATAGATTAGGTCTCTTTCACTCTGGCCGTGTCCGAAATCTGGTTTGTCTACTGAATTCTTCGGGATCCATGGGACGGTTGAGCTAATGTAGGCTAATGCGATTAGCATGAGGTTGTAAGTAAAAATAACATTTCTCAGGACATAGAAATATCTGATATTGGCAGAAAGATTAAATTCTTGTTAATCTAACTGCACCGTCCAATTTACAGTAGCTGTTACAGTCAAAGAATACCATGGTACATACTATTGTTTGAGGAGGGTTCACAATTTTCAACATGTAAAGTTATTAATAAAAAAAATAGGCTCATTTGGGCAGTCTTGATACAAAATTTGGAACAGAAATTCAATGTTTCATTGGATCAGTCTAAACCTTTGCACATACACTGCTGCCATCTAGTGGCCAATATCTAAATTGCACCTGGGCTGGAATAATAAATTATAGCCTTTCTCTTTCATTTCAAAGATAAAAAATACAAAAAAATACAAAAGAACAGTTTTCTTTGTATTATCTTTTACCAGATCTATTGTGTTATATTCTAATACATGCCTTTCACATTTCCATAAACTTCCTTTCAAATGGTACCAAGAATATGCATATCCTTGCTTCAGGGCCTGAGCTACAGGCAGTTAGATTTGGGTATGTCATTTTAGGCGTTTTAAACTACATACTGTGTACTAATTGTACTATGTAAGCAACAAATATCAACATGCTAGGCTCCTCCTACTGCGAATGTCATCATGCTAGGCTCCTCCTACTGAGAATATCAATATGCTAGGCTCCTCCTACTGAGAATAACAGCATGCTAGGCTCCTCCTACTAAGTATAACAGCATGCTAGGCTCCTCCTACTGATAATATCAGCATGCTAGGCTCCTCCTACTAAGAATAACAGCATGCTAGGCACCTCCTACTGAGAATATCAGCATGCTAGGCTCCTCCTGCTAAGAATAACAGCATGCTAGGCTCCTCCTACTGAGAATATCAGCATGCTAGGCTCCTCCTCCTAAAAATATCAGCATGCTAGGTTCCTCCTACTGAGAATGTCAACATGCTAGGCTCCTCCTACTGAGAATATCAACATGCTAGGCTCCTCCTACTGAGAATAACAGAAGGACAGAGGGAGCGATAGAGAAGGCCAGAGGGAGAGAGAGACAATACCAGAGGGAGAGAGAGAGAAGGCCAGAGGGAGAGAGAGAGAAGGCCAGAGGGAGAGAGAGAGAAGGCCAGAGGGAGAGAGAGAGAAGACCAGAGGGAGAGAGAGAGAAGACCAGAGGGAGAGAGAGAGAAGACCAGAGGGAGAGAGAGAGAAGACCAGAGGGAGAGAGAGAAGAGAGAGCAGACCAGAGGGAGAGAGAGACAAGGCCAGAGGGAGAGAGAGAGAGAAGACCAGAGGGAGAGAGAGACAAGGCCAGAGTGAGAGATAGAGAAGGCTGATGGGAGAGAGAGAGAAGACCAGAGAGCGAGAGAGAAGGCCAGATAGAGATAAGTTCAGAGGGAGAGAAACAGAAGGAAAGAGAGAGAGAATAACAGAGGGAGAGAGAGAGAAGACCAGAGGGAGAGAGAGACAAGGCCAGAGGGAGAGAGAGAGAAGACCAGAGGGAGAGAGAGAGAAGACCAGAGTGAGAGAGAGAGAGAAGACCAGAGGGAGAGAGAGAGAGAAGGCCAGAGGGAGAGAGAGAGAAGGCCAGAGAGAGAGAGAGAGAAGACCAGAGGGAGAGAGAGAGAAGACCAGAGGGAGAGAGAAAAGAGAGAGCAGACCAGAGGGAGAGAGAGAGAAGGCCAGAGGGAGAGAGAGACAAGGCCAGAGGGAGAGAGAGAGAGAAGACCAGAGGGAGAGAGAGACAAGGCCAGAGTGAGAGATAGAGAAGGCTGATGGGAGAGAGAGAGAAGACCAGAGAGCGAGAGAGAAGGCCAGATAGAGATAAGTTCAGAGGGAGAGAAACAGAAGGAAAGAGAGAGAGAATAACAGAGGGAGAGAGAGAGAAGACCAGAGGGAGAGAGAGACAAGGCCAGAGGGAGAGAGAGAGAAGACCAGAGGGAGAGAGAGAGAAGACCAGAGTGAGAGAGAGAGAGAAGACCAGAGGGAGAGAGAGAGAGAAGGCCAGAGGGAGAGAGAGAGAAGGCCAGAGAGAGAGAGAGAGAAGGCCAGAGGGAGAGAGAGAGAATGAATTGCAGATTAAGAAACAGAATGAATGGTTTGTCTCCTATTATCCTTGGCAGGCCTAGCTGGACGTGAGAGGATAAGCCTGGCAATATCCCCCCCCTAACAAACACAGTGTGGACCGTGCAAACCAGTAAATAGCATCTGATTAACGCACTCACAGCCATCCAGGAACGGTCCATTTGGGTCAGAAACGAGGGCGGGGGGGGGGGGGGGGGGGGTCTTTATCTTTCGCCAAAAGCTCCCCCTGAGTGTCAATAACTGGCAGAAAGAGTATCACAGTGGCGTGAGAGTGGTTTGATACAGAATTGGGGTTGATGCAGGACACAATGGTGTACAGAAGACATGGACTCAGGCTTGGTCTTCTTGTTTCAGAACGGTTCGTCTGGTCGTCCTGATGTATGGGTGCATCTGAGAAGATTATAATGCACTGATCACCATAATAAACTACCAATAATCGTACCAATACTACCAAACCAAACCAATCTCTAATAATAACACACACACAGTAACAGTCAAAGGTTTGGACACACCTACTCATCCACGGGTTTTTCTTAATTCTTTACTATTTTCTACATTGTAGAATAACAGTGAAGACATCAAAACTATGAAATAACACATATGGAATCATGCAGTAACCAGAAAAGTGGAAAACAAATCAAAGCCACCCTTTGCCTTGATGAGGATAACTGGATAACAAGATGGCGCCTGGATAACAAGATGGCGCCTGGATGACAAGATGGCGCCTGGATAACAAGATGGGACCTGGATAACAAGATGGCTCTCTGTGTCTATCTTATTTCTTACATTATTTGCTCAGAACATTTCTAATATTTCTTAATTTCCTTCTTTTAACTTTTTGGACTGTTGAAACTACACGGAACAAAAATAAACGCAACATGTGCAACAATTTCAAAGATTTTACTGAGTTACACACAGTTCATATACAGAAATCAGTCAATTGAAATATATCCATTAGGCCCTAATCTATGGATTCCACCTGTGCATCTATTGGTCACAGATACCTTTAACAACGACAACAAAAAGTAGATCAGACAACCAGTCTGTAACGACGTGCGATGAGAGTCGGGAAACAAGTTCAGGGAGTGAATACATTTAGTAAATAAACTAACAAAACAAGAAACACAAACGGCCGCACCGACATGAAACAGGAACAATGACGACTGGGGAAGAAACCGAAGGGAGGTGACATATAAAGGGCCGGTAATCAGGGAGGTGATGGAGTCCAGGTGAGTGTCATTATGAGTGTAACGATGGTGACAGGTGTGCGCCATAACGAGCAGCATGGTGACCTAAAGGCTGGAGAGGGAGGAGCACACGTGACAGTACCCCCTCCACGGCGCGTTCGGCTCCAGCCGCAGGACACCGACCAAGATGACGATCTCGGGGATCAGGAGCAGACCGGTCACCTCTGCTAAGGCGTTGGAACCTGTCGATCCGGCTGAGGAGTGCGAGCCTGATAAGCCGGCTGAGACCTCCCTGGTTGCCTCGGCCGAGGCACGGGAACCTGTTCACCCAGCT
>NC_143028.1:80065000-80080000 GCF_057628025.1 Oncorhynchus mykiss
CACCCCAACAACATGATGCTGCCACCTCCGTGCTTCACGGTTGGGATGGTGTTCTTCGGCTTGTAAGCCTCCCCCTTTTTCCTCCAAACATAACGATGGTCATTACAGCCAAGCAGTTCTATTTTTGTTTCATCAGACCAGAGGACATTTCTCCAAAAAGTACGATCTTCATCCCCATGCGCAGTTGCAAACTGTAGACTGGCTTTTTTATGGCGGTTTTGGAGCAGTGGCTTCTTCCTTTCTGAGCGGCCTTCCAGGTTATGTCGATATAGGACTCGTTTTACTGTGGATGTAGATACTTTTGTACCTGTTTCCTCCAGCATCTTCACAAGGTTCTTTGCTGTTGTTCTGGGATTGATTTGCACTTTTCGCTCCAAAATACGTTCATCTCTAGGAGACAGAACGAGTCTCCTTCCTGAGCGGTATGATTGCTGCAAATTTTCCAATTTGTTTAAAGGCACAGTCAACTTAGTGTATGTAAACTTCTGACCCACTGGAATTGTGATACAGTGAATTATAAGTGAATTAATCTGTCTGTAAACAATTGTGGTAAAAATGACTTGTGCCAATCCACAAAGTAGATGTCCTAACGGACTTGCCAAAACTATAGTTTGTTAACAAGGGATTTGTAGAGTGGTTGAAAAACGAGTTTTAATGACTCCAACCTAAGTGTATGTAAACCTCCAACTTAAATTGTATATATTTTTTATAAATATATAAATTATTTCCTGATCTTAAATCTCTCAGATTAAGGACAGACACTTCAAAACAAACTTCCGTTAGATTTTCTGGAACAATCTGTATAATTCAGTTATTTTAAAACGGCCAAATTCAATGTTTATGAAATGATTTGTTCATATTTTTTTGGTCCTAAAATTCCAAATGAAATAGCTAAATGATTCTTAGTATTTGAACTCTGAACTCTTCCCTGCCTTAACCTCATCTGTCACGTCTACTCCCACTCCTCCCACTCCGGCGTTCGACGGCACCGGTTTACGAACCACCGGTCCTGGCGTTCATCATTAGGTACACCTGGCTTTCATCATTAGGTACACCTGGCTTTCATCATTAGGTACACCTGGCTTTCATCATTAGGTACACCTGGCTTTCATCATTAGGTACACCTGGCTTTCATCATTAGGTACACCTGGCTTTCATCATTAGGTACACCTGGCTTTCATCATTAGGTACACCTGGCTTTCATCATTAGGTACACCTGGCTTTCATCATTAGGTACACCTGGCTTTCATCATTAGGTACACCTGGCTTTCATCATTAGGTACACCTGGCTTTCATCATTAGGTACACCTGGCTTTCATCATTAGGTACACCTGGCTTTCATCATTAGGTACACCTGGCTTTCATCATTAGGTACACCTGGCTTTCATCATTAGGTACACCTGGCGTTCATCATTAGGTACACCTGGCTTTCATCATTAGGTACACCTGGCGTTCATCATTAGGCACACCTGGCTTTCATCATTAGGTACACCTGGCGTTCATCATTAGGCACACCTGGCTTTCATCATTAGGTACACCTGGCGTTCATCATTAGGCACACCTGGCTTTCATCATTAGGTACACCTGTTCTCCATTACCTCACTCATTACTTCCCCTTTATCTTATCCAGTGCTGTTTCTGTTGTTTGCGCTACTCCTACGTTGTTACTTGTTATATTAAACTTACCACCTGCTTCTCGACTCCCAGCATTTACGTAACATCACATGACTCCGATCTTATGAGCTGCCTAAATCAATCCGATTAATACATTTTATAATCTAAGCACGTTGTTATTGGGAAAAGTTAATGAATCGGTGTTGGATATTGATCAAGTATTGAGTGTTTCGGTCTATTTGTTCAGGTTAGGTCTCTAATAGTCAGTCTGTGTGTGTGTATATGGAAGTAGTATATATACATCAGAGGAGGACGGCTCATAATAATGTCTGGAACGGAGTTTAATGGAGTGGATGGAATGGTGTCAAACATATGGAAACTATGTGTTCGTTACCATTCCATTGACTCCATTCCGGATATTATTATGAGCCGTTCTCCCCTCAGCAGCTTCCACTGATGTACTTGTGTTTTCCAGCACCAAGTCTGTAGTTCTTCAGATACCCAGGTTCATTCTGGGTAATGATGTCAACTCCACTCGGCTGCTGTACCTGAACATGTGTTGTGTTACTGATTTAGGTATGTTTTCATTTCTGTGATTGACGTGGCATTACCATGGAGCCCTGTGTGTGTGTGTGTGTGTGTGTGTGTGTGTGTGTGTGTCAAACACTTTTTAAAAAATCCATCCACGTGGTCAGTAGAAGATAAACTACTCTGTTCAAAGAGCTCGACCAAATCTTCCCTCCCTCGCTGTCCCCGAGCACCAATAACACCACGGCTCCATTACCCACAATCCTTTGAAGTCCCGAAATCGCTTTCTCGCTTACAAAATGAAAGATCTCTCCCCAGGTGTTCACAGTGGTAGTGCCCAGCATCGCCACGGCAACAACCCCAAACTCACTACTCCTCAAAGGAAGGAAAATATTTTCCCAAACGTTTGGTGGTTTTACGAGTCTTCAACACCTGTGTTGTTGTTCGTTATTAGCAGTGAGTGGGGTTAGGGAGGTCAATGGGGGGGGGGGTTTAATGGATGCTTCCCTGAAGAGGACGTATGGAACAGAGCTATGGCTGAGTTCAGAGTGAACCCAAGAACCCATAGGGCTCTGGTCAACAAAAGTTAAATAAATAATAATAATATGCCATTTAGCAGACTCTCCAATCCAACGAGACTTACAGTCAAGTGTGCGTAAAAGTAGTGACCTGTATAGGAACTAGGAGGCCATATGGAAACCATTGATTCCAGCTATGACTGACTGAATAAATCCAAGGATCCAGGAACGAACTACCCAAGAAGGGTCCCGCCCCCTCGACCTCCATTGGACCTAGACTTGAATCTTGCTCGATGGTCAAGTTTTGTTCTCCAATGGAAACTTTTGGAACTCAAGTGAACATCTCATCAATGTGAACCCGGATTGTTTAATATTCCTGTGTTTTTTTTCTTCCTGAAACACAGGAGGTCAAAAGGTCACAGGTCAATGCCAGGTTATAGAGAAGAGCTTTACGTAAAGGATGTCATGCTGCTCGCTTAGTGAGTACCACTTTTTTGTTTTGTCTCATACAGAGGCTGGATGAAAAGAGCTAGTGAGGGAGAGAGGGATATACAGTGCCTTGCGAAAGTATTCGGCCCCCTTGAACTTTGCGACCTTTTGCCACATTTCAGGCTTCAAACATAAAGATATAAAACTGTATTTTTTTGTGAAGAATCAACAACAAGTGGGACACAATCATGAAGTGGAACGACATTTATTGGATATTTCAAACTTTTTTAACAAATCAAAAACTGAAAAATTAGGCGTGCAAAATTATTCAGCCCCCTTAAGTTAATACTTTGTAGCGCCACCTTTTGCTGCGATTACAGCTGTAAGTCGCTTGGGGTATGTCTCTATCAGTTTTGCACATCGAGAGACTGAAATTTTTTCCCATTCCTCCTTGCAAAACAGCTCGAGCTCAGTGAGGTTGGATGGAGAGCATTTGTGAACATAGTTTTCATTCATATTCAGTTTTATATCTTTATGTTTGAAGCCTGAAATGTGGCAAAAGGTCGCAAAGTTCAAGGGGGCCGAATACTTTCGCAAGGCACTGTATATACAGTACCAGTCAAAAGTTTGGACACACCTACTCATTTAAGGGTTTTTATTTTATTTTTTATTTTTTGGACTCAACAGACCAATTTCCACCGGTCTAATGTCCATTACTTGTGTTTCTTGCCCAAGCAAGTCTCTTCTTCTTATTGGTGTCGTTTCTTTGCAGCAATTCGACAAATTCGGTCCTCATGAGAGCCAGTTTCATCATAGCGCCTGATGGTTTTTGCGACTGCACTTGAAGAAGCTTTCAAAAGTTCTCGAAATGTTCCGTATTGACTGACCTTCATGTCTTAAAGTAATGATGGACTGTCATTTCTCTTTGCTTATTTGAGCTGTTCTTGCCATAATATGGACTTGGCTATCTTCTGTATACCACCCCTACCTTGTCACAACACAACTGATTGGCACAAACACATTAAGAAGGAAATCAATTCCACAAATGAACTTTTAACAAGGAACACCTGTTAATTGAAATGCATTCCAGGTGACTACCTCATGAAGCTGGTTGAGAGAATGCCAAACGTGTGCAAAGCTGTCATCAAGGCATAGGGTGGCTACTTTGAACAATCACAAATATAAAATATATTTTGATTTGTTTAACACTTTTTTGGTTACTACATGATTCCATATTGTGTTATTTCATAGTTTTGTCTTCACTATTATTCTACAATGTAGAAAATAGTGTCAACTTTGTATAATATATATGTATATATTACTCAGCAAAAAAAAGAAAAGACATCACACCTGCGGGACAAGTACAGGGTGGGAACAACAACTGCCAGAGTTACACCAGGAATGCACAATCCCTCCATCAGTGCTCAGACTGTCCATAATATGCTGAGAGAGGCTGGACTGAGGGCTTGTAGGCCTCACCAGACATCACCGGCAACAACGTCGCCTATGGGCACAATCCCACCGTCGCTGGACCAGACAGGACTGGCAAAAAGTGCACTTCACTGACAAGTCACGGTATTGTCTCACCAGGGGTGATGGTCGGATTTGTGTTTATCGTGGAAGGAATGAGCGTTACACCGAGGCCTGTACTCTGGAGCGGGATTGATTTGGAGGTGTAGGGTCCGTCATGGTCTGGGGCGGTGTGTCACAGCATCATCAGACTGAGCTTGTTGTCATTGCAGGCAATCTCAACGCTGTGCGTTAGAGGGAAGACGTCCTACTCCCTCATGTGGTACCCTTCCTGCAGGCTCATCCTGACATGACCCTCCAGCATGACAATGCCACCAGCCATACTGCTCGTTCTGTGTTTGATTTCCTACAAGACAGGAATGTCAGTGTTCTGCCATGGCCAGTGAAGAGCCCGGAACTCAATCCCATTGAGCACGTCTGGGACCTGTTGGATTGGAGGGTGTGAGCTAGAGCCATTCCCCCCCAGAAATGTCTGGGAACTTGCAGGTGCCTTGGTGGAAGAGTGGGGTAACATCTCACAGCAAGAACTGGCAAATCTGGTGCAGTCCATGAGGAGGAGATGCACTGCAGTACTTAATGCAGCTGGTGGCCACACCAGATACTGACTGTTACTTTTGAGTTTGACCCCCCCTTTGTTCAGGGAGATATTATTACATTCCTGTTAGTCACATGTCTGTGGAACTTGTTCAGTTCATGTCTCAGTTGTTTAATCTTATGATCATACAAATATTTACATGTTTGCTGAAAATAAATGCAGTTGACAGGGAGTGGACATTTTATGGACACACTACCGTTCAAAAGTTTGGGGTGACTTAGAAATGTCCTTGTTTTTGAAAGAAAAGCACTTTGTTTTGTCCATTTAAAATAACATCAAATTGATCAGGAATACAGTGTAGACATTGAGAGAGAGAGAGAGAGAGAGAGAGAGAGAGAGAGAGAGAGAGAGAGAGAGAGAGAGAGAGAGAGAGAGAGAGAGAGAGAGAGAGAGAGAGAGAGAGAGAGAGGGAGAGAGAGAGAGACACAGAGAGAGAGACAGAGAGAGAGAGAGAGAGAGAGAGAGAGACAGAGAGAGAGAGAGAGAGAGAGAGAGAGAGGGAGAGAGAGAGAGAGAGAGACAGAGAGACAGAGAGAGAGAGATAGACACACACACAGAGAGAGAGAGAGAGAGAGAGAGAGAGAGACAGAGAGACAGAGAGACAGAGACAGAGAGAGAGAGAGGGAGAGAGAGAGAGAGAGAGAGAGAGAGAGAGAGAGAGAGAGAGACAGAGAGAGAGAGAGAGAGAGAGAGAGACAGAGAGAGAGAGAGAGAGAGAGAGAGAGAGACAGAGAGAGAGAGAGAGAGAGAGAGAGAGAGACAGAGAGAGAGAGCGAGAGAGAGAGAGAGAGAGAGAGAGAGAGAGAGAGAGAGAGAGAGAGAGGCGGTTGCCATGGCAGCTAAAGCTAACAGGTCATGTAGCCAGTATTTATGGATGAGCGGAATCAGTCTGCATATTGTTACACAGGTGGGCTAGCAGGCAGGAGGCAGGTAGCCAGCAATCCGTAATCTGTGATAAATGATGTGAATGATTTTTAATTTCACAGGTGGGCGAGCAGACAGCAGATACCCAGCCGGTTAAACAGCTAGCAGACAGCAGATACACAGCCAGTTAAACAGCTAGCAGACAGCAGATACACAGCCAGTTAAACAGCAGATACCCAGCCAGTTAAACAGCTAGCAGACAGCAGATACCAAGCCAGTTAAACAGCTAGCAGACAGCAGATACCCAGCCAGTTAAACAGCTAGCAGACAGCAGATAACCAGCCAGTTAAACAGCTAGCAGACAGCAGATACCCAGACAGTTAAACAGCTAGCAGACAGCAGATACCCAGACAGTTAAACAGCTAGCAGACAGCAGATACCCAGCCAGTTAAACAGCTAGCAGACAGCAGATACCCAGACAGTTAAACAGCTAGAAGACAGCAGATGCCCAGCCAGTTAAACAGCTAGCAGACAGCAGATACCCAGCCTGTTAAACAGCTAGCAGACAGCAGATACCCAGACAGTTAAACAGCAGATACCCAGCCAGTTAAACAGCTAGCAGACAGCAGATACCCAGACAGTTAAACAGCTAGCAGACAGCAGATACCCAGCCTGTTAAACAGCTAGCAGACAGCAGATACCCAGACAGTTAAACAGCAGATACCCAGCCTGTTAAACAGCTAGCAGACAGCAGATACCCAGCCTGTTAAACAGCTAGCAGACAGCAGATACCCAGCCTGTTAAACAGCTATCAGACAGCAGATACCCAGCCAGTTAAACAGCAGATACCCAGCCAGTTAAACAGCAGATACCGAGACAGTTAAACAGCAGATACCCAGCCTGTTAAACAGCAGATACCCAGACAGTTAAACAGCAGATACCCAGCCAGTTAAACAGCAGATACCCAGCCAGTTAAACAGCAGATACCCAGCCTGTTAAACAGCAGATACCCAGACAGTTAAACAGCAGATACCCAGCCTGTTAAACAGCTAGCAGACAGCAGATACCCAGCCTGTTAAACAGCTAGCAGACAGCAGATACCCAGCCAGTTAAACAGCAGATACCCAGCCAGTTAAGCAACTAGCAGGCATACCTCTGTGATAGTGAGGTAATTGCTAGGCGGCTAACCTTATTTAGGCTAGGGGTTAAGGTTAGGTTTAGGGAACAAGCTAGCTACGTAGTTAAAGGGTTAAGTTTAGAAGGAAGGGATACCTAGTCAGTTGAACAACTTCAATGTATCTTCAGTATTTAACCAATGGCAGGCCCCCTCTGAATCAGAGAGGTGCGAGGGGCTGCCTTAATCGACATCCACGGCGCCTGGGGAACAGTGGGTTAACTGCCTTGCTCAGGGGCAGAATGGCAGCTCGGAGATTCGATCCAGCAACCTTTCGGTTACTGGCCCAACGCTCTAACCACTAGTCTAGGCTACCTGCCGCCCCTCTAACCACTAGACTACCTGCCGCCCCTCTAACCACTAGGCTACCTGCCGCCCCTCTAACCACTAGGCTACCTGCCTCCTCTAACCACTAGGCTACCTGCCTCCTCTAACCACTAGGCTATCTGCCTCCCCCTCTAACCACTAGGCTACCTGCCTCCTCTAACCACTAGGCTACCTGCCTCCTCTAACCACTAGGCCACCTGCCTCCTCTAACCACTAGGCTACCTGCCTCCTCTAACCACTAGGCTACCTGCCTCCTCTAACCACTAGGCTACCTGCCTCCTCTAACCACTAGGCTACCTGCCTCCTCTAACCACTAGGCTACCTGCCTCCTCTAACCACTAGGCTACCTGCCTCCTCTAACCACTAGGCTACCTGCCTCCTCTAACCACTAGGCTACCTGCCTCCTCTAACCACTAGGCTACCTGCCTCCTCTAACCACTAAGCTACCTGCCTCCCCTCTAACCACTAGGCTACCTGCCTCCTCTAACCACTAAGCTACCTGCCTCCCCTCTAACCACTAAGCTACCTGCCTCCCCTCTAACCACTAGGCTACCTGCCTCCCCTCTAACCACTAGGCTACCTGCCTCCTCTAACCACTAAGCTACCTGCCTCCTCTAACCACTAGGCTACCTGCCTCCTCTAACCACTAAGCTACCTGCCTCCCCTCTAACCACTAGGCTACCTGCCTCCTCTAATCACTAAGCTACCTGCCTCCCCCCCTCTAACCACTAGGCTACCTGCCTCCTCTAACCACTAGGCTACCTGCGTCCTCTAACCACTAGGCTACCTGCCTCCTCTAACCACTAAGCTACCTGCCTCCCCTCTAACCACTAGGCTACCTGCCTCCTCTAACCACTAAGCTACCTGCCTCCCCTCTAACCACTAGGCTACCTGCCTCCTCTAACCACTAGGCTACCTGCCTCCCCTCTAACCACTAGGCTACCTGCCTCCTCTAACCACTAGGCTACCTGCCTCCTCTAACCACTAGGCTACCTGCCTCCTCTAACCACTAGGCTACCTGCCTCCTCTAACCACTAGGCTACCTGCCTCCTCTAACCACTAGGCTACCTGCCTCCTCTAACCACTAGGCCACCTGCCTCCTCTAACCACTAGGCTACCTGCCTCCTCTAACCACTAGGCCACCTGCCTCCTCTAACCACTAGGCTACCTGCCGCCCCTCTAACCACTAGGCTACCTGCCTCCTCTAACCACTAGGCTACCTGCCTCCTCTAACCACTAGGCTACCTGCCTCCTCTAACCACTAGGCTACCTGCCTCCTCTAACCACTAGGCCACCTGCCTCCTCTAACCACTAGGCTACCTGCCTCCTCTAACCACTAGGCTACCTGCCTCCTCTAACCACTAGGCTACCTGCCGCCCCTCTAACCACTAGGCTACCTGCCTCCTCTAACCACTAGGCTACCTGCCTCCTCTAACCACTAGGCTACCTGCCTCCTCTAACCACTAGGCTACCTGCCTCCTCTAACCACTAGGCCACCTGCCTCCTCTAACCACTAGGCTACCTGCCTCCTCTAACCACTAGGCTACCTGCCTCCTCTAACCACTAGGCTACCTGCCTCCTCTAACCACTAGGCTACCTGCCTCCTCTAACCACTAGGCTACCTGCCTCCTCTAACCACTAGGCTACCTGCCTCCTCTAACCACTAGGCTACCTGCCTCCTCTAACCACTAGGCTACCTGCCGCCCCTCTAACCACTAGGCTCCCTGCCGCACCTCTAACCACTAGGCTACCTGCCTCCTCTAACCACTAGGCTACCTGCCTCCTCTAACCACTAGGCTACCTGCCTCCTCTAACCACTAGGCTACCTGCCACCCCTCTAACCACTAGGCTCCCTGCCGCACCTCTAACCACTAGGCTACCCGCCTCCTCTAACCACTAGGCTACCTGCCTCCTCTAACCACTAGGCTACCTGCCTCCTCTAACCACTAGGCTACCTGCCTCCTCTAACCACTAGGCTACCTGCCTCCTCTAACCACTAGGCTACCTGCCTCCCCCTCTAACCACTAGGCTACCTGCCTCCCCCTCTAACCACTAGGCTACCTGCCTCCTCTAACCACTAGGCTACCTGCCGCCTCTAACCACTAAGCTACCTGCCTCCCCTCTAACCACTAGGCTACCTGCCTCCTCTAACCACTAGGCTACCTGCCTCCTCTAACCACTAGGCTACCTGCCTCCCCTCTAACCACTAGGCTACCTGCCTCCTCTAACCACTAGGCCACCTGCCTCCTCTAACCACTAGGCTACCTGCCTCCTCTAACCACTAGGCTACCTGCCTCCTCTAACCACTAGGCTACCTGCCGCCCCTCTAACCACTAGGCTACCTGCCTCCTCTAACCACTAGGCTACCTGCCTCCTCTAACCACTAGGCTACCTGCCTCCTCTAACCACTAGGCTACCTGCCTCCTCTAACCACTAGGCCACCTGCCTCCTCTAACCACTAGGCTACCTGCCTCCTCTAACCACTAGGCTACCTGCCTCCTCTAACCACTAGGCTACCTGCCTCCTCTAACCACTAGGCTACCTGCCTCCTCTAACCACTAGGCTACCTGCCTCCTCTAACCACTAGGCTACCTGCCTCCTCTAACCACTAGGCTACCTGCCTCCTCTAACCACTAGGCTACCTGCCGCCCCTCTAACCACTAGGCTCCCTGCCGCACCTCTAACCACTAGGCTACCTGCCTCCTCTAACCACTAGGCTACCTGCCTCCTCTAACCACTAGGCTACCTGCCTCCTCTAACCACTAGGCTACCTGCCGCCCCTCTAACCACTAGGCTACCTGCCGCCCCTCTAACCACTAGGCTACCTGCCGCCCCTCTAACCACTAGGTTACCTGCCTCCCCTCTAACCACTAGGCTACCTGCCTCCCCCTCTAACCACTAGGCTACCTGCCTACCCCTCTAACCACTAGGCTACCTGCCTCCCCCTCTAGCCACTAGGCTACCTGCCTCCTCTAACCACTAGGCTACCTGCCGCCTCTAACCACTAGGCTACCTGCCTCTCCTCTAACCACTAGGCTACCTGCCTCCCCCTCTAACCACTAGGCTACCTGCCTCCTCTAACCACTAGGCTACCTGCCTCCTCTAACCACTAGGCTACCTGCCTCCCCTCTAACCACTAGGCTACCTGCCTCCTCTAACCACTAGGCTACCTGCCTCCTCTAACCACTAAGCTACCTGCCTCCCCTCTAACCACTAGGCTACCTGCCTCCTCTAACCACTAGGCTACCTGCCGCCCCTCTAACCACTAGGCTACCTGCCGCCCCTCTAACCACTAGGCTACCTGCCGCCCCTCTAACCACTAGGCTACCTGCCGCCCCTCTAACCACTAGGCTACCTGCCGCCCCTCTAACCACTAGGTTACCTGCCTCCCCTCTAACCACTAGGCTACCTGCCTCCCCCTCTAACCACTAGGCTACCTGCCTACCCCTCTAACCACTAGGCTACCTGCCTCCCCCTCTAGCCACTAGGCTACCTGCCTCCTCTAACCACTAGGCTACCTGCCGCCTCTAACCACTAGGCTACCTGCCTCTCCTCTAACCACTAGGCTACCTGCCTCCCCCTCTAACCACTAGGCTACCTGCCTCCTCTAACCACTAGGCTACCTGCCTCCTCTAACCACTAGGCTACCTGCCTCCCCTCTAACCACTAGGCTACCTGCCTCCTCTAACCACTAGGCTACCTGCCTCCTCTAACCACTAGGCTACCTGCCGCCCCTCTAACCACTAGGCTACCTGCCTTCCCTCTAACCACTAGGCTACCTGCCTACCCCTCTAACCACTAGGCTACCTGCCTCCCCCTCTAACCACTAGGCTACCTGCCTCCCCCTCTAACCACTAGGCTACCTGCCTCCCCCTCTAGCCACTAGGCTACCTGCCTCCTCTAACCACTAGGCTACCTGCCTCCCCTCTAACCACTAGGCTACCTGCCTCCCCCTCTGACCACTAGGCTACCTGCCTCCTCTAACCACTAGGCTACCTGCCTCCTCTAACCACTAGGCTACCTGCCTACCCCTCTAACCACTAGGCTACCTGCCGCCCCTCTAACCACTAGGCCACCTGCCTCCTCTAACCACTAGGCCACCTGCCTCCTCTAACCACTAGGCTACCTGCCTCCTCTAACCACTAGGCTACCTGCCTCCTCTAACCACTAGGCTACCTGCCTCCTCTAACCACTAGGCTACCTGCCTCCTCTAACCACTAGGCTACCTGCCTCCCCCTCTAACCACTAGGCTACCTGCCTCCCCCTCTAACCACTAGGCTACCTGCCTCCCCCTCTAACCACTAGGCTACCTGCCTCCCCCTCTAACCACTAGGCTACCTGCCTTCCCCTCTAACCGCTAGGCTACCTGCCTCCCCCTCTAACCACTAGGCTACCTGCCTCCCCCTCTAACCACTAGGCTACCTGCCTCCTCTAACCACTAGGCTACCTGCCTCCCCCTCTAACCACTAGGCTACCTGCCTCCCCCTCTAACCACTAGGCTACCTGCCTCCCCCTCTAACCACTAGGCTACCTGCCACCCCTTTAAGGAAGGATTATCTAACATGCTAAGTAGTTGCAAAGTAGCAAAAAAGTAAATAGTTACAACTTTCGCTAATTAGTTGTCTGTAATAAGATTTGAACATATAACCTTTGGGTTGCTAGACGTAATACACTCACCTCCCCGACTCACCTGTTTCAAGCAACCTACTACTGTGTTTATCTATGATTGAAATTCACTGTAAACGCCAAAAAGTATATATAGTTTTTCGTGTGCCCATATTTCACAATAATCTGTGAGACTGGGATGTGAGTGAGCAGCTAGCAGGCAGGACAAGTAGCTGGTAGTTAGGTAGCAGGCAGGACAAGTAGCTGGTAGTTAGGTAGCAGGCAGGACAAGTAGCTGGTAGTTAGGTAGAAGGCAGGACAAGTAGCTGGTAGTTAGGTAGAAGGCAGGACAAGTAGCTGGTAGTTAGGTAGAAGGCAGGACAAGTAGCTAGCTGGTAGTTAGGTAGAAGGCAGGACAAGTAGCTGGTAGTTAGGTAGCAGGCAGGACAAGTAGCTGGTAGTTAGGTAGAAGGCAGGACAAGTAGCTGGTAGTTAGGTAGAAGGCAGGACAAGTAGCTGGTAGTTAGGTAGAAGGCAGGACAAGTAGCTGGTAGTTAGGTAGAAGGCAGGACAAGTAGCTGGTAGTTAGGTAGCAGGCAGGACAAGTAGCTGGTAGTTAGGTAGAAGGCAGGACAAGTAGCTGGTAGTTAGGTAGAAGGCAGGACAAGTAGCTGGTAGTTAGGTAGAAGGCAGGACAAGTAGCTGGTAGTTAGGTAGAAGGCAGGACAAGTAGCTGGTAGTTAGGTAGGCTGTAATATCTAACACCCCGGATGGTGATGAAGGGATTAGGGAAATGACATTTCACAGGTCTAAGTGAGTGAGCGAGATACAAGGATTTAGAACTGAATGACGCAGGTATGAGAACACGTGGGCAGGATGTCTGATTTTAGAAACACGTGTTGGTGGGTGGAGGATTTTCTCCACGATAAAACAAATCTTCAAATGTGGCTCAGAATCACAACATGAATGCAGAGGATTAATGGTGAATGGTGCCGGTGGTATAGGACACGTGTAGGTAGGCAGGACATTGATGTCAGGTTTTTAGAAATCAGGGCAACAATCTCTACTGTCATAACACTACAGAATAGGACAGCTGCTGCTGAAGGAACAACCTTATCGTGTTCCTCTTCTGTGTCTGTTACAGGAATTAAATTCCTCCATGTTTTAATACCCAATTAAATTAAACACTCTGTCCACTTCTAGGAATTTGTAAGACTCTTATTTGCATAAAATGGACAGAGACCAGTCTCAAAATCAATCAGCAGCGTTTATTCTGGAGAGTACTGAACATGATACAGTTTACCACAGGTTATAAACTGCACTAGCGTTTATTCTGGAGAGTACTGAACACGATGCAGTTTACCACAGGTTATAAACTGCACTAGCGTTTATTCTGGAGAGTACTGAACACGATGCAGTTCACCACAGGTTATAAACTGAAAATGACGTCATTCGTTTTCAAACTGTCCCGTCTCTTCTCCCACCCTGGTACAAAGGCAGTATCTCAAGCCTTCCCACATCGTCTCCCTACCAATTTAATATAATTTATGAGCCAAGGTCTTCCTGTGTAGATAAGCATTCTAGCCAGTCTGACGATATAGTTCATTCATTTCTACCAAGGAACAGACAGTCATTGTTCTAATTCTTGATGATATTTACACACATTATATTCAGTACTAGGATTAAAAGAAAATTCATGCATCTATACAGTAACATAATAGTATTCTGATTAGTCAGTCCTGATTGAAATGTATACATAATTAGTCATTATTGATCAAAAAAAAAAAAAATCCCTTAACAGTGTCAATGCAGAGTTATCCAGCAGCTACAATTCAAAAACAAAAAATTTTCCTACGGGATATTCTGCTTTGTCTGGATTGCAATACAATCGTGACAGTCCCAACCCACCTTGTGACACATCAGGACCGGGCTTTTATTAAAACTATAGCCTAGCCCTAGATGTTTATGCTCTGCTATGTACAGTGAGCTCCACAAGTATTGGGACAATGGGCACATGTTTTTGTTGTTTTGACTCTTGTACTTCGGCAGGTTGGATTTGAAATGATATCAATAATAATAATAATATAATACAATAATAATACTATATAATACTACTAATAATACTATATAATACTACTAATAATACTATATAATACTACTAATAATACTAATAACTAATAGTAAGACAATAATACGTTAAACAAAGATATAAAACACAACATGTAACAATTTGTAAGATTTTTACTGAGTTACAGATTCATTATAAGGGAATCAGTCCATTGAAATAAGTGCATTAGGCCCTAATCTATGGATTTCACATGACTGGGAATACAGATATGCATCTGTTGGTCGCAGACACCTTAAACATAAAAGGTAGGGGTGGTGGATCAGAAAACCAGTCAGTATCTGGTGTGACCGGCGTTTGAGTCTCTGATGGTATTTACCAATACTGATGAGTGAGAAACTTAGACGCACAAATATACCACCAAGACATGCTAATCTCTCACCAATAACAGGAGAGGTTGGCATTATTTTAAATCCGTAAATATGACTCCAAAATAACACAATACATTATTTACCTTTCTATTGGGCACAAAATCATCTGAAACCAAAACAAACAGGAAATGCATCCAACCAATTGGAGCTACAATCTTGATGTAGTCAATGCTAGAAATATGGGACCAAATACTTCACTTTTTAGGACTTTAATGCACCTATACACTGAGGGTACAAAACATTAGGAACACCTGCTCTTTCTATGACAGACTGACCAGGTGATGATTCCTTACTGATGTCACTTGTTAAATCCACTTCAA
>NC_143028.1:80085000-80112500 GCF_057628025.1 Oncorhynchus mykiss
AGAGAGAGAGGGTCACTACAGGTGAGGAGTGGAACAACAGAGAGAGAGAGGGTCACTACGGGTGAGGAGTGGAACAACAGAGAGAGAGAGAGGGTCACTACAGGTGAGGAGTGGAACAACAGAGAGAGAGAGGGTCACTACGGGTGAGGAGTGGAACAACAGAGAGAGAGAGAGAGGGTCACTACAGGTGAGGAGTGGAACAACAGAGAGAGAGAGGGTCACTACAGGTGAGGAGTGGAACAACAGAGAGAGAGAGGGTCGCTGCAGGTGAGGAGTGGAACAACAGAGAGAGAGAGGGTCACTACGGGTGAGGAGTGGAACAACAGAGAGAGAGAGAGGGTCACTACAGGTGAGGAGTGGAACAACAGAGAGAGAGAGAGGGTCACTACAGGTGAGGAGTGGAACAACAGAGAGAGAGAGGGTCACTACAGGTGAGGAGTGGAACAACAGAGAGAGAGAGAGAGGGTCGCTGCAGGTGAGGACTGGAACAACAGAGAGAGAGAGGGTCACTGCAGGTGAGGAGTGGAACAACAGAGAGAGAGAGGGTCACTGCAGGTGAGCAGTGGAACAACAGAGAGAGAGAGAGGGTCACTACAGGTGAGAAGTGGAACAACAGAGAGAGAGAGGGTCACTACGGGTGAGGAGTGGAACAACAGAGAGAGAGAGAGGGTCACTACAGGTGAGGAGTGGAACAACAGAGAGAGAGAGAGAGGGTCGCTACAGGTGAGGAGTGGAACAACAGAGAGAGAGAGGGTCACTACGGGTGAGGAGTGGAACAACAGAGAGAGAGAGAGGGTCACTACAGGTGAGGAGTGGAACAACAGAGAGAGAGAGAGAGGGTCGCTACAGGTGAGGAGTGGAACAACAGAGAGAGAGAGGGTCACTACAGGTGAGGAGTGGAACAACAAAGAGAGGGTCACTACAGGTGAGGAGTGGAACAACAGAGAGAGAGAGGGTCACTACAGGTGAGGAGTGGAACAACAGAGAGAGAGAGAGGGTCACTACAGGTGAGGAGTGGAACAACAGAGAGAGAGAGGGTCACTACAGGTAAGGAGTGGAACAACAGAGAGAGAGAGAGAGGGTCACTACAGGTGAGAAGTGGAACAACAGAGAGAGAGAGGGTCACTACGGGTGAGGAGTGGAACAACAGAGAGAGAGAGAGGGTCACTACAGGTGAGGAGTGGAACAACAGAGAGAGAGAGAGAGGGTCGCTACAGGTGAGGAGTGGAACAACAGAGAGAGAGAGGGTCACTACAGGTGAGGAGTGGAACAACAGAGAGAGAGAGGGTCACTACAGGTGAGGAGTGGAACAACAGAGAGAGAGGGGGTCGCTACAGGTGAGGAGTGGAACAACAGAGAGAGAGAGGGTCACTACAGGTGAGGAGTGGAACAACAGAGAGAGAGAGAGGGTCACTACAGGTGAGGAGTGGAACAACAGAGAGAGAGAGGGTCACTACAGGTAAGGAGTGGAACAACAGAGAGAGAGAGAGAGGGTCACTACAGGTGAGAAGTGGAACAACAGAGAGAGAGAGGGTCACTACGGGTGAGGAGTGGAACAACAGAGAGAGAGAGAGGGTCACTACAGGTGAGGAGTGGAACAACAGAGAGAGAGAGAGGGTCACTACAGGTGAGGAGTGGAACAACAGAGAGAGA
The DNA here is from genome assembly GCF_057628025.1 of Oncorhynchus mykiss. NCBI lineage: Eukaryota > Metazoa > Chordata > Actinopteri > Salmoniformes > Salmonidae > Oncorhynchus > Oncorhynchus mykiss. The sequence goes on from NC_143028.1 coordinate 80,086,654, forward strand.
GAGGGTCACTACAGGTGAGGAGTGGAACAACAGAGAGAGAGAGAGAGGGTCGCTGCAGGTGAGGACTGGAACAACAGAGAGAGAGAGGGTCACTGCAGGTGAGGAGTGGAACAACAGAGAGAGAGAGGGTCACTGCAGGTGAGGAGTGGAACAACAGAGAGAGGGGGTGAAAGAAAGGAAAAGGAAGTGAGAAGGAGAATGTCTGTGGACAGGACGTACACATGCAGCTTTCAACATACGTGTTCACACACACACAAAAACAAACATAATTTTGGGGCTGCAGTACGAGGGTGTGTGAGAATGTCAGCTCCTGCAGTGCAGTTTCACGTGTGGGACAAGAAGAGAAGAGAGAGAGGCTCACTCCTCCACTCCTACTCACGACCCCATTTCCACAGCAGCAGTTACACAACACAGCAGCCATCCACCCCCAGACAACCAGCCAGCCAGACAACCAGCCAGACAGCCTGACAGCAGGCATGGCGTAACAGTAGAACAGCACTCACCACCTGACCAGCTAACTCCCAGAAAGCTTTGACTCTGGTACATACTGCTGTCTGTTCCAAACAGACCTCCCAAACACCTGACTGGCTGACTGACTGACCCTTCCTGGAGATATGACTCACTATATACTACTACCTGACTGACCCTACCTGTAGATATGACTCACTATATACTACTACCTGACTGACTGACTGACCCTTCCTGTAGATATGACTCACTATATACTACTCTGGCTGACCCTACCTGTAGATATGACTCACTATACACTACTACCTGACTGACCCTACCTGTAGATATGACTTACTATATACTACTACCTGACTGACCCTACCTGTAGATATGACTCACTATATACTACTACCTGACTGGCTGACTGACCCTACCTGTAGATATGACTCACTATATACTACTACCTGACTGACCCTACCTGTAGATATGACTCACTATATACTACTCTGGCTGACCCTACCTGTAGATATGACTCACTATACACTACTACCTGACTGACCCTACCTGTAGATATGACTTACTATATACTACTACCTGACTGACCCTACCTGTAGATATGACTCACTATATACTACTACCTGACTGGCTGACTGACCCTACCTGTAGATATGACTCACTATATACTACTACCTGACTGACCCTACCTGTAGATATGACTCACTATATACTACTACCTGACTGGCTGACTGACCCTACCTGTAGATATGACTCACTATATACTACTACCTGACTGACTGACTGACCCTACCTGTAGATATGACTCACTATATACTACTACCTGGCTGACTGACTGACCCTACCTGGAGATATGACTCACTATATACTACTACCTGACTGACCCTACCTGTAGATATGACTCACTATATACTACTACCTGACTGACCCTACCTGTAGATATGACTCACTATATACTACTCTGGCTGACTGACCCTACCTGTAGATATGACTCACTATATACTACTACCTGACTGACTGACTGACCCTACCTGTAGATATGACTCACTATATACTACTGACTGACTGACCCTACCTGTAGATATGACTCACTATATACTACTCTGGCTGACTGACCCTACCTGTAGATATGACTCACTATATACTACTGACTGACTGACCCTACCTGTAGATATGACTCACTATATACTACTACCTGACTGACTGACTGACCCTACCTGTAGATATGACTCACTATATACTACTACCTGGCTGACTGACTGACCCTACCTGGAGATATGACTCACTATATACTACTACCTGACTGACCCTACCTGTAGATATGACTCACTATATACTACTACCTGACTGACCCTACCTGTAGATATGACTCACTATATACTACTCTGGCTGACTGACCCTACCTGTAGATATGACTCACTATATACTACTACCTGACTGACTGACTGACCCTACCTGTAGATATGACTCACTATATACTACTGACTGACTGACCCTACCTGTAGATATGACTCACTATATACTACTCTGGCTGACTGACCCTACCTGTAGATATGACTCACTATATACTACTGACTGACTGACCCTACCTGTAGATATGACTCACTATATACTACTACCTGACTGACTGACTGACCCTACCTGTAGATATGACTCACTATACACTACTTACTACCTGGAGACACTTCTTCTAAGATGTTGGTTATTTCATTAGGATCCTCATTAGCTGTTGTGAAAGCAGCAGCTAGTTCACACAAAACATAACACAGAACATTAATAGACAAGAACTCCATCATATGGGACAGGTGTTAGCCAACAGCCTACACTAATACCTCCACCTTGGTGTCTGACAGGCTTGGGCAGCGTCCCAAATGAATGCACTATTGTTGATCAGAGCCCTATGGGCCCTTTTTGGAGGGAATGTGATGTCATTTGGGACGCAGATTCTGTGGAATTTTCACCATTATTCTCACCGTTATTCTCACCATTATTCTCTCCATTATTCTCACCATTATTCTCATCATTATTCTCACCATTATTCTCACCATTATTTTCATTATTATTCTCACCATTATTCTCACCATTATTCTCACCATTATTCTCACCATTACTCATTGATGAGACTAAAGGAGAAAAAAAAAGTTGTATCTCAAGAAAGGATTTGGGTAGAGACTGTTTCTCCGTGTTTCCTGCTACTCCAGTCCCGTGAGACGTCGTTCCTCACACAGAGAGAACAGGAGTCATCGATCACACAGGTGAGGCTGCCAGAATGATTTGCAAAGGAGGTGAAAAAAATAAAAATAAAAAATGGTTGGTCGCCGGAACTCTTCTGAGCGGTCGCCTGTGATTGGCCGCACCCGCTACTCATTTATGCTGATTGCCTGTGTTCTGCTCACTACAGTGTTGTCTGGTTAGAACACGATGTCGAGGCCCGTTACTGTCTTAATTGTCACCACCATACACAGCTGCTTCCATTGAAAGGTTGTATATTGAAGCAATAAGGCCCGAGGGGGTGTGGTATATGGCCAATTTACCACGGCTAAGGGTTGTTCTTAGGCACAACGCAACGCCCTTAGACGTGGTATATTGCTGATATACCACAAACACCCCGAGGTGCCGTATTGCTTAAATATAACTGGTTACCAACGTAATCAGAGCAGTAAAAATACATGTTATTGTCATACCCGTGATATACGGTCTGATATACCACGGCTATCAGCCAATCAGCATTCAGGGCTCGAACCACCCAGTTTATAATGGTGGGAGACAAAAAGAGAGAGAGAGAGAGAGAGAGAGAGAGAGAGAGAGAGAGAGAGAGAGAGAGAGAGAGAGAGAGAATTCAACTTTTAAGGTTCAATAACACAGTAACTACTCTGGTTATTAATCTGGCTAGTTTCCATGAGACCCTGTTGACCACAATTGGATGAAGTGCATCAACATCAACATCAACAAAGGTCACATGTCAGTTTTGTCTCTTTGATGGAGAGAGGGTTCCCTGACCTTTTATACAGTCCACTAAAGCTGCAGCGGCTGCAGGCCAGAGAGCTGGAGCTGTGCCCAGAATATGACCCTCCTCCTTAGGGAGAGAGCCCTCTCCCCATGCCCTCTCTCTCTCTGCCAGACCTCCACAAGGGCATCAACCTGTCCTCACAGTGTCCACCCATGGTTTTCTGTTACAGAGCTCTTAGATCGAGGGCAATGGCCAAAATTGACAACAATGACAATAAACAATTTATGTCTGTTCTATTCTTATTTCATCTGTTCTGTTCTGCTATATTATATTATATTATCAACTGCTTAGTATTGATGAAGAAGGAGGGAACTGAATCAACAATCAGTTGAGAAAAATAGACAAGAGAAAGAAAGACAGACAGAGAGAGAGAGAGAGAGAGAGAGAGAGACAGAGAGAGAGAGAGAGCGAGAAAGAGAGAGAGAGAGAGCGAGAGAGAGAGAGAGAAAGAGACAGAGAGAGAGAGAGAGAGAGAGAGAGAGAGAGAAAGAGAGAGAGAGAGAGAGAGAGAAAGAGAGAGAGAGAAAGAGAGAGAGAGAGAGAGAGAGAGAGAGAGTCCGAGGCATTGAGAGACTTCGGTAGGTACAACAACTAGCCAGATATCTGTTGTTATGTAACGGCACAGATGTGTTATGATGAGAAATCCACCGATAGAGGTTTTTCATGCCAGAACCAGCATGTAGCCATCTTCGTTCCTTCTGAGAACATCGAGGACAGAAGTAATTTATTCAACTGGTAACTGAACTGGGGAGGACACGAGCGGTGGACAGGGAAGATGGCAGCTATTGTAACACCAATTATTATGTGAAACAATGTTACCAATGGCCGTTTCAACAACGATTATGATTGAGTTATACATGATTGAGGGCATACTAATGCCAATCTAAATATTTCACCTTGGTGACATTCGTGAATGAATAATTCACCATACGAGAATAAAGAGAACCACTCGTGATTTCAGACCACATCGGCTCATGTGCCGATGGCATATGGACATAGAATATGACATGTGATGGGTTAGTTACATATCTGTCACACTTGAAATATATGCTCTATATATGCTCTTGCGCCGCCGTGCCATGAGCGCATTCTTTCTTACCTGAATCGCGGAGAGTCTTTAATACATTCTTCAAAGTCCACCGTCATCTTTGCCTTTTTCCTGCTAGTATTCCTCTTTCAATAGGTTAATGTCATTGCCCGGGGCTGCTGTCGTTATAAACGGTTGGATGAAACGAGTCCGGTACAGTTGCAGTATTCCCTCTCCGTCGGACGCGCGGCAGCAGCAGCTTCTTCTGTCACGGTGGCACAGAATGTGGTCTCAATGCATGTCAAATTACTACGGCTGCTGTTACTCTACGTCCACGGATGCCGAGATCGGTGAGAGGGGCGTGTCCGCTCGGCATGCACGACACACCCCTCTGCCAATCACAGTGATGGCATCATAAGGCGACAGACTTTAGCATGTCGCATGGTTTCCACAGCCACGCAGTGGCTACATCGTAAATATTCCTGAGTTGTTTTGTTTTGTTTTTTGGTATTCATTTAAAGTTAGGTTTAAGGTTAGCAGCGTGGAAAATGTAAGGAGGAAGGTTAGGGCTAGGTTTAAACTCACATTTGAAGAAGATAAATTGTAGAAACAGGCGGTTTTTTGTGGACTTTGTGGCTGTGGTAACTAGTAGTGACCATGTCGCGTTGCGTGTGAAGTTGAAGGTGTACAATGGGGATTTTTCTGTGGAATTATCAAACATAACCTCTGTCAAATCTCTCTTTGATAAAATAGAAAACGGCAACAAGCAGAGGTTCAGGTTGGGGCACATTTTGCCCTATATAGCCTTTGAGTTGCAAAACAGGAGTTTGTCTTTGAAGCAGTGGTCAATGATCATGCACAATGGCCGTGTCCGTTATCTCATCTTCTTCCAATACCTCGGGACAAAGTACAGGTACATAGATGAATGGCTATTCCTGTGCAGTTTACATCTCAGAAGTGTACTATTCAACGAATGACATCTGTTATTATGTTCTGTTCTGTTGTCATCCAACTCCATTATATTCTGTTATCTACAAGCTCTCTGTTCTTGACTCTTCCAGTGGCGTTATGAAGGCGCCTCCACACCAAGCAGTCAAGGGTGTCCAGAACTACTTGGAGGTGAGTGTTCACCGTCTGTTACCCGGGACCCCGGTCTGACGGGAGTAAAGGGAAGGAGTAAACTAGAGAGTTGATGCATAATCAAATCAACTCAGTAAAAAAAATAATAAACGTCCTCTCACTGTCTTCTGCGTTTATTTTCAGCAAACTTAACATGTGTAAATATTTGTATGAACATAACAAGATTCAATAACTGAGACATAAACTGAACAAGTTCCACAGACATGTGACTAACATAAATAGAATAATGTGTCCCTGAACAAAGGGGGGGTCAAAATCAGAAATAACAGTCAGTATCTGGTGTGGCCACCAGCTGCATTAAGTATTGCAGTGCATCTCCAGTTTTCATAACTGTGACCTTAATTTCCAACCATCTGTAAATGGTCTAAACGACCGTTCCACAGGTGCATGTTCATTAATTGTTTATGGTTTATTGAAAAAGCATGGGAAACAGTGTTTAAACCCTTTACAATGAAGATCTGTGAAGTTATTTGGATTTTTACGAATTATCTTTGAAAGACAGGATCCTGAAAAAGGGACGTTTATTTTTTCGTTGAGTTTATGTCTACTGGAATGACTGGACAATACAGTGCATTCTGAAAGTATTCAGACCCCTTGACTTTATCCACATTTTGCTACGTTACAGCCTTATTCTGAAATTGATTTTGATTTTTTTCCCCCTCATCAATCTACACCCAATACCCCATAATGACATCACAATACCCCATAATGACATCACAATACCCCATAATGACATCACAATACCCCATAATGACATCACAATTAGGGGTTGACCGAGTATGATTTTTCAACTCCGATACCAATTATTGGAGGACCAAAAAAAGCCGATACCGATTAATCGGACGATTTTTATTCATTTGTAATAATGACAATTACAACAATACTGAATTGAACACTTATTTTAACTTAATATAATACATCATTAAAATCAATTTAGCCTCAAATAAATAATGAAACCTGTTCAATTTGGTTTAAATAATGCAAAAAAAAAAGTGTTGGAGAAGAAAGTAATGTGTGCCATGTAAAATATGTGCCATGTAAAAAAGCTAACGTTTCAGTTCCTTGCTCAGAACATGAGAACATAATGAAAGTTGGTGGTTCCTTTTAACATGAGACTTCAATATTCCAAATGTAAGAGGTTTTAGGCTGTAGTTAATATAGTATTTATAGGACTATTTCTCTCTATACCATTTTGTATTTCATATACCTTTGACTATTGGATGTTCTTATAGGCACTTTAGTATTGCCAGTGTAACAGTATAGCTCCCGTCCCCCTCCTCGCTCCTCCCTGGGTTCGAACCAGGAACACATCGACAACAGCCACCCTCGAAGCTGCGTTACCCATGCAGAGCAAGGGGAACAACTACTCCAAGTCTCAGAGCGAGTGACATTTGAAACGCTATTAGCGCGCATCCTGCTAACTAGCTAGCCATTTCACATCGGTTACACCAGCCATTAGGCTGAAAGGCTTGAAGTCATAAACAGCGCTGTGCTTGCGAAGAGCTGTTGGCAAAACGCACGAAGGTGCTGTTTGAATGAATGATTACGGGCCTGCTGCTGCTCAGTCAGACTGCTCTATCAAATCAGACTTAGTTATAACATAATAACACACAGAAATACGAGCCTTTGGTCATTAATATGGTCGAATCCGGAAACTATCATTTCGAAAACAAAACGTTTATTATTTCAGTGAAATACGGAACCGTTCGGTATTTTATCTAACGGGTGGCATCCATAAGTCTAAATATTCCTGTTACATTGCACAACCTTCAATGTTATGTCATAATTATGTAAAATTCTGGCAAATGAGTTCGCAATGAGCCAGGCAGCCTAAACTGTTGCATATACCCTGACTCTGCGTGCAATGAACGCAAGAGAAGTGACACAATTTCACCTGGTTAATATTGCCTGCTAACCTGGATTTATTTTTAGCTAAATATGCAGGTTTAAAAATATATGCTTCTGTGTATTGATTTTAAGAAAGGCATTGATGTTTATGGTTAGGCACAGTCGTGCAACGATTGTGCTTTTTTCGCAAATGAGCTTTTGATAAATCATCCCCCGGCGTTGCATCGATTATATGCAACGCAGGACACGCTAGATAAACTAGTAATATCATCAACCATGTGTAGTTCTAACTAGTGATTATGATTGATTGTTTTTTTTAAGGTAAGTTTAATACTAGCTAATACTTGGCTTGTACTGCATTCGCGTAACAGGCAGGCTCCTCGTGGAGTGCAATGAGAGGCAGGTGGTTAGAGCGTTGGACTAGTTAACTGTAAGGTTGCAAGATTGGATCCCCTGAGCTGACAATGTGAAAATCTGTCGTTCTGCCCCTGAACAAGGCAGTTAACCCACTGTTCCTAGGCTGTCATTGAAGATAAGAATTTGTTCTTAACTGACTTGCCTAGTTAAATAAAAGTTAAATAAAGGTAAAAAAAAGGTGTAAAAAAAAAACGGTGTCCAAAAAAAACGATTTCCGATTGTTATGAAAATTTGAAATCGGAATTAATCGGTCAACCTCTAATCACAATACCCCATAATGACATCACAATACCCCATAATGACATCACAATACCCCATAATGACGAAGCAAAAACAATTTCATAAAAAACGTAAATATGACATTTACATAAGTACTCAGATCCTTTACTCAGTACTTTGTTGAAGCACCTTTGGCAGTGATTACAGCCTCAAATCTTCTTGGGTATGACGCTACAAGCTTGGCACACCTGTATTTGGGGAGTTTCTACCATTCTTCTCTGCAGATACTCAAGCTCTGTCAGGTTGGATGGAGAGCGTCGCTGAATAGCTATTTTCATGTCTCTCCAGAGATGTTCAATTGGGTTCAAGTCCGGGCTCTGGCTGGGCCACTCAAGGACATTCAGAGACTTGTCCCGAAGCCACCCCTGTGTTGTGTGGCTGTGTGCTTAGGGTCATTGTCCTGTTGGAAGGTAAACCTTCACCCCGGTCCTGAGCGCTCTGGAGCAGGTTTTCATCAAGGATCTCTCTGTAGTTTGCTTCGTCAATCTTTCCCTTGATCCTGACTAGTCTCCCAGTCCCTGCCATTGAAAAACATCCCCACAGCATGATGCTGCCACCACCATGCTTCACCGTAGGGATGGTGCCAGGTTTCCTCCAGACGTGACGCTTGGCATTCAGGCCAAAGAGTTCAATCTTGGTTTCATCAGAACAGAGAATCTTGTTTTAGGTGCCTTTTGGCCGACTCCAAGCAGGCTGTCATGTGCTTTTTACTGAGGAGTGAATTCTGTCTGGCCACTCTACCATAATGGCCTGATTGGTGGAGTGCTGTAGAGATGGTTGCCCTTCTGGAAGGGTCTCCCATCTCTACAGAGGTACTCTGGTGCTCTGTAAGAGTGACCATCAGGTTCTCGGGTCCCCTTCCCGACCAAGGCCCTTCTCCCCCGATTGCTCAGTTTGGCCGGGTGGTCAGCTCTAGGAAGAGTCTTGGTGGTTGCAAACTTCTTCCATTCAAGAATGATGGAGGCCACTGTGTTCTTGGGAGCCTTCAATGCTGCAGAAATGTTTTGGTACCTTTCCCCAGATCTGTGCCTCGACATAATCCTGTCTTGGAGCTCTACGGACAATTCCTTCGTCCTCATGGCTTGATTTTTGCTCTGACATGCACTGTCAACTGTGGGACCTTATATAGACAGGTGTGTGCCTTTCCAAATCATGTCCAATCAATTAAATTTACCACAGGTGGACTCCAATCAAGTTGTATAAACATCTCAAGGATGATCAATGGAAACAGAATGCACCTGAGCTCAATTTCGAGTTTCATAGTAAAGTGTCTGAATACTTATGTAAATAAGGTATTTCAGTTTTTTTATGTTTTATGAATTTTAAAAAATAAATAAAAATAAAAATGTTTTCACTTTGTCATTATGGGGTATTGCGATATCATTATGGGTGTCACGTTCTGACCATCGTTCGTGTGTGTTTTCCTTGTTTTAGTGTTGGTCAGGACGTGAGCTGGGTGGGCATTCTATGTTACATGTCTAGTTTGTCTATTTCTATGTCTGGTCTGATATGGTTCTCAATTAGAGGCAGGTGTTAGTCATTGTCTCTGATTGGGAACCATATTTAGGTAGCCTGGGTTTCACTGTGTGTTTGTGGGTGATTGTTCCTGTCTCTGTGTTTTCACCAGACAGGGTTTTCGTTACGTTCTTTGTTTTGTAGTGTTTGTATCGATTCGTGTTTTACGTTTGTTTATTAAACATGGATCGCAATCTACACGCCGCATTTTGGTCCGACTCTCCTTCACATACAGAAAACCGTGACAATGGGGTATTGCGATATCATTATGGGGTATTGCGGTATCATTATGGGGTATTGCGATATCTTTATGGGTTATTGCGATATCATTATGGGGTATTGTGATGTCATTATGGGGTATTGTGATGTCATTATGGGGTATTGTGATGTCATTATGGGGTATTGTGTGTACAATGATGAGGAAAATGTTTAATTTAATCCATTTGAAGTCAAAGGCTCTGAATACTTTCCGACTGTAACTGGAAACAGTCTGACATACCGCATAAGTCCTGTCATTTGTCTGTGGTCAAACCCATATTTTGTGAGAAACCAAAAGCATTTACTGACTTCCAGACAGGACAAACATCTCCCCCGAAAGGAAAACCACGCTTGAAACAGGACATACTGTATATGGCTCAATATGGAGTGGGATCAGAGTTATACCATGTTCTATAGTAGTTATTTACTGAAAAAAATGTACATACTAGGACTGTGATATGTGATTGTCCTCAAATCAAATCAAACTTTATTTGTCACATACAAGTGGAGACTCTACCGTGAAATACTTTCTTATTTCTTATAATAAAAATAAAATAAAATAAATAAATGGAGTGGTCAATGTAAATTGGTGATTTTATTAATTGTTGTTCTTATGGCTTGGGGGGTAGATGCTGTTGAGGAGCCTTTTGGTCCTAGACTTCGTGCTCTGGTAACGCAGAGAAAACCGTCTATAACTTGGGTGACTGAAATCTCAGAAACATTTTATGAGCTTTCCTCTGACACCTCCTATTATATAGGTCCTGGATGGCAGGAAGCTTGGCCCCAGTGATGTACTGGGCCGTTCGCACTACCCAGTGATGTACCACTACCCAGTGATGTACTGGGCCGTACCCACTACCCAGTGATGTACCACTACCCAGTGATGTACCACTACCCAGTGATTTACTGGGCCGTACCCACTACCCAGTGATGTACCACTACCCAGTGATGTACCACTACCCAGTGATGTACCACTACCCAGTGATGTACTGGGCCGTTCCCACTACCCAGTGATGTACCACTACCCAGTGATGTACCACTACCCAGTGATGTACTGGGCCGTTCCCACTACCCAGTGATGTACCACTACCCAGTGATGTACCACTACCCAGTGATGTACTGGGCCGTACCCACTACCCAGTGATGTAACTACCCAGTGATGTACCACTACCCAGTGATGTACCACTACCCAGTGATGTACTGGGCCGTTCCCACTACCCAGTGATGTACCACTACCCAGTGATGTACCACTACCCAGTGATGTACTGGGCCGTATCCACTACCCAGTGATGTAACTACCCAGTGATGTAACTACCCAGTGATGTAACTACCCAGTGATGTACCACTACCCAGTGATGTACCACTACCCAGTGATGTATCCACTACCCAGTGATGTACCACTACCCAGTGATGTAACTACCCAGTGATGTAACTACCCAGTGATGTACCACTACCCAGTGATGTACCACTACCCAGTGATGTACCACTACCCAGTGATGTACCACTACCCAGTGATGTAACTACCCAGTGATGTACCACTACCCAGTGATGTAACTACCCAGTGATGTACCACTACCCAGTGATGTACCACTACCCAGTGATGTAACTACCCAGTGATGTAACTACCCAGTGATGTACCACTACCCAGTGATGTACCACTACCCAGTGATGTACCACTACCCAGTGATGTACTGGGCCGTTCCCACTACCCAGTGATGTACCACTACCCAGTGATGTACCACTACCCAGTGATGTACTGGGCCGTATCCACTACCCAGTGATGTAACTACCCAGTGATGTAATACCCAGTGATGTAACTACCCAGTGATGTACCACTACCCAGTGATGTACTGGGCCGTATCCACTACCCAGTGATGTAACTACCCAGTGATGTACCACTACCCAGTGATGTAACTACCCAGTGATGTAACTACCCAGTGATGTAACTACCCAGTGATGTACCACTACCCAGTGATGTAACTACCCAGTGATGTACCACTACCCAGTGATGTACCACTACCCAGTGATGTACCACTACCCAGTGATGTACCACTACCCAGTGATGTACCACTACCCAGTGATGTAACTACCCAGTGATGTACCACTACCCAGTGATGTACCACTACCCAGTGATGTACCACTACCCAGTGATGTACCACTACCCAGTGATGTAACTACCCAGTGATGTAACTACCCAGTGATGTACCACTACCCAGTGATGCACCACTACCCAGTGATGTAACTACCCAGTGATGTACCACTACCCAGTGATGTAACTACCCAGTGATGTAACTACCCAGTGATGTAACTACCCAGTGATGTACCACTACCCAGTGATGTACCACTACCCAGTGATGTAACTACCCAGTGATGTACCACTACCCAGTGATGTAACTACCCAGTGATGTAACTACCCAGTGATGTACCACTACCCAGTGATGTACCACTACCCAGTGATGTACCACTACCAAGTGATGTACCACTACCCAGTGATATACCCACTACCCAGTGATGTACCACTACCCAGTGATGTACCACTACCCAGTGATGTAACTACCCAGTGATGTACCACTACCCAGTGATGTACCACTACCCAGTGATGTACCACTACCCAGTGATGTACCACTACCCAGTGATGTACTGGGCCGTTCCCACTACCCAGTGATGTACCACTACCCAGTGATGTACCACTACCCAGTGATGTACCACTACCCAGTGATGTACCCACTACCCAGTGATGTACCACTACCCAGTGATGTAACTACCCAGTGATGTACCACTACCCAGTGATGTACCACTACCCAGTGATGTACCACTACCCAGTGATGTACCACTACCCAGTGATGTACCACTACCCAGTGATGTACTGGGCCGTTCCCACTACCCAGTGATGTACCACTACCCAGTGATGTACCACTACCCAGTGATGTACCACTACCCAGTGATGTACCCACTACCCAGTGATGTACCACTACCCAGTGATGTACCACTACCCAGTGATGTACCACTACCCAGTGATGTACCACTACCCAGTGATGTAACTACCCAGTGATGTACCACTACCCAGTGACGTACCACTACCCAGTGATGTACCACTACCCAGTGATGTACCACTACCCAGTGATGTAACTACCCAGTGATGTAACTACCCAGTGATGTACCACTACCCAGTGATGTACCACTACCCAGTGATGTACCACTACCCAGTGATGTAACTACCCAGTGATGTACCACTACCCAGTGATGTAACTACCCAGTGATGTACCACTACCCAGTGATGTACCACTACCCAGTGATGTACCACTACCCAGTGATGTACCACTACCCAGTGATGTAACTACCCAGTGATGTACCACTACCCAGTGATGTACCACTACCCAGTGATGTACCACTACCCAGTGATGTACCACTACCCAGTGATGTACCACTACCCAGTGATGTACCACTACTCTCTGTAGCGCCTTACGTTCAACTTATTTTCCACCATAATTTGCAAATAAATTCATTAAAAATCATTTTTCTCATTTTGTCTGTCATAGTTGAAGTGTACCTATGATGAAGATGACAGGCCTCTCTCGTCTATTTAAGTGGGAGAACTTGCACAATTGGTGGCTGACTAAATACTTTTTTGCCCCACTGTATACAGTATGAATGATCTACTAAAATTTAGACTACTGGTCTCTCTCCATTCAGTTGTATTTGATAAAAAATAGGCCTTATTCCATAGAGCTATTGGACTCACTGTACCGTACTGTTACAGTCTCTTAGTCTCTAGTGCATTATTCAAAAACCCACACCAGCAACTGAATACATTATTTGGACAAATCCAGCATCTCAATTTCTCTATTTCGGACTTAAAAACCAGCCTCTGGGAACACACAACATTCCACGACATCATCACCATTTCATGGATAAAGTGGAAGTGACTGTTTGAATTGAGATGCTCCTGTCTGTGTGTTCCTCTGCATTCAAAGTGCCACTGGTAGGAGAGTTACATTTTTCACACTATTGAGCCAAACTGAGCCGTACTGTGCTAGCCTGGTTACTCATCCATCCACCTTATAGTTGCTGGGACTAGGCTAGCCTGGTTACTCATCCATCCACCTTATAGTTGCTGGGACTAGGCTAGCCTGGTTACTCATCCACCGTATAGTTGCTGGGACTAGGCTAGCCTGGTTACTCATCCACCTTATAGTAGCTGGGACTAGCCTAGCCTGGTTACTCATCCATCCACCTTATAGTTGCTGGGACTAGGCTAGCCTGGTTACTCATCCATCCACCTTATAGTTGCTGGGACTAGGCTAGCCTGGTTACTCATCCATCCACCTTATAGTTGCTGGGACTAGGCTAGCCTGGTTACTCATCCATCCACCTTATAGTTGCTGGGACTAGGCTAGCCTGGTTACTCATCCATCCACCTTATAGTTGCTGGGACTAGGGTAGCCTGGTTACTCATCCATCCACCTTATAGTTGCTGGGACTAGGCTAGCCTGGTTACTCATCCATCCACCTTATAGTTGCTGGGACTAGGCTAGCCTGGTTACTCATCCATCCACCTTATAGTTGCTGGGACTAGGCTAGCCTGGTTACTCATCCATCCACCTTATAGTTGCTGGGACTAGGCTTGCCTGGTTACTCATCCACCTTATAGTTGCTGGGACTAGGCTAGCCTGGTATCTCATCCACCTTATAGTAGCTGGGACTAGGCTAGCCTGGTTACTCATCCACCTTATAGTTGCTGGGACTAGGCTAGCCTGGTTACTCATCCATCCACCTTATAGTTGCTGGGACTAGGCTAGCCTGTTATCTTATCCACCTTACAGTTGCTGGGACTAGGCTAGCCTGGTTACTCATCCATCCACCTTATAGTTGCTGGGACTAGGCTAGCCTGGTTACTCATCCATCCACCTTATAGTTGCTGGGAATAGGCTAGCCTGGTTACTCATCCACCTTATAATTGCTGGGACTAGGCTAGCCTGGTTACTCATCCACCTTATAGTTGCTCCATTCCGTTGCTCCAGAGAGAGATCTGTCAGCGTTATAGAATATGTCAGTCTGACTCTGAGAGAAAGACAAGTTATTGTTGTGGTGACATGCTGCTGCTTGGTGTGGCTTGGTGGACAGACACACAGACAGAGGGATTTAGACTAGGCTGATGTGGCCTGGATCAAGGCTTCTTCCAGGGTTACAGTTTTTGGCTCTCTGACTGACTACCAGCAATCTCCTGACTGTTTGAAGAGACTACCAGCCAGAGAGAGAGGAGAGGTCTGGAGATACTGACTGTTTGAAGAGACTACCAGCCAGAGAGAGAGGAGAGGTCTGGAGATACTGACTGTTTGAAGAGACTACCAGCCAGAGAGAGAGGAGAGGTCTGGAGATACTGACTGTTTGAAGAGACTACCAGCCAGAGAGAGAGGTCTGGAGATACTGACTGTTTGAAGAGACTACCAGCAAGAGAGAGAGGAGAGGTCTGGAGACACTGACTGTTTGAAGAGACTACCAGCCAGAGAGAGAGGAGAGGTCTGGAGATACTGACTGTTTGAAGAGACTACCAGCCAGAGAGAGAGGAGAGGTCTGGAGGAACTGACTGTTTGAAGAGACTACCAGCCAGAGAGAGAGGAGAGGTCTGGAGATACTGACTGTTTGAAGAGACTACCAGCCAGAGAGAGAGGAGAGGTCTGGAGGAACTGACTGTTTGAAGAGACTACCAGCCAGAGAGAGAGGAGAGGTCTGGAGATACTGACTGTTTGAAGAGACTACCAGCCAGAGAGAGAGGAGAGGTCTGGAGGAACTGACTGTTTGAAGAGACTACCAGCCAGAGAGAGAGGAGAGGTCTGGAGATACTGACTGTTTGAAGAGACTACCAGCCAGAGAGAGAGGAGAAGTCTGGAGCTGCTGACTACCTACGTAATGTCTAGTGTACCATTGACATGGAACATTCCGGTAACTATTCACATAATTACATGTCAATACATGTGATTGACAAGCAGCTAAAAAAAACTATTGACAGCCTGTGTTCATTCACATCTGCAGTACCTGAAGAAAAATAACAGTCAATGTTGGCATTCTAGAACATACTTCAACAAAGGAAGTAACAAGGCATTCTAGAACATACTTCAACAAAGGATGTAACAAGGCATTCTAGAACATACTTCAACAAAGGAAGTAACAAGGCATTCTAGAACATACTTCAACAAAGGAAGTCTAAGAACAAAGGCATTCTAGAACATACTTCAACAAAGGAAGTAACAAGGCATTCTAGAACATACTTCAACAAAGGAAGTAACAAGGCATTCTAGAACATACTTCAACAAAGGAAGTCTAAGAACAAAGGCATTCTAGAACATACTTCAACAAAGGAAGTAACAAGGCATTCTAGAACATACTTCAACAAAGGAAGTCTAAGAACAAAGGCATTCTAGAACATACTTCAACAAAGGAAGTAACAAGGCATTCTAGAACATACTTCAACAAAGGAAGTCTAAGAACAAAGGCATTCTAGAACATACTTCAACAAAGGAAGTCTAAGAACAAAGGCATTCTAGAACGGTTAAGAACTTGGGCTTTAATGACAGTTTGCCCCTGAGGAATGGAGGAGGATATTTCTGTGGTTTGGTTTCGAATATGGATGCCTGCTTCTGCTGCTTCAGGGTGGAGAGACCGATGGGGGGGGGGGGATATGGAGAGAGAGAGCTGTGTCGAACAAGTCTGGGTAGATGTTATTAGACCGCGAACAAGCCCCTTACAATCTGCCAGTCTGTTCACACATACACACCCCAGTCTATAGCTGTGATACAGACTGGTATGAACGTGTGCATTTATAATATGATGTGAAGTGAATTATTTATCCTCTTTTAAATCCTCCAGTAGTTTGTAAAGCCTGCAGATGGCCTCCATGTGAAAAAGGTTCACTTGTCTGTTCAATCTGGATCTCTGTGTACCCTATTCACACGTGCTGTCTGAAAATACAACAAGATGTTTGTTTTTAAGTTTTCCTTGAACATTTAAACAAATAAGAAATTGAAAAGTTGATTTCTGAAATTGTGAAATAAAAATGTATGGGCATTTATCCAACTCTTTGCAGAGATCACAGAAAATCATTATGACATCATCACTACTAGCTGACTTGCCTAGTTAAATAAAGGTTCAATTAAATATAAATGATGTTGTCTGTCCCGAAGTGATTATTTGGTTCACACGGTTGGTGATGCTTCCTGACACCTGATATTAAATCTTTGCAACACTCAAGTCTGGTGACTCGGGTCATTCGAAGGCTTAGGCAGGTTTCTGAAATGTCTAGTGTGGCAACTATGCGTGTGTACATGGTTGTGTGTGTGTGTGTGTATGTAGTGATTTAGTGTCTGTTTGGGTGTGTGTGTGTGGTTGTTAATCTGATCACTGGGCTAGTCTATACAGCGGCTGTAACTACTGTCTGAAAAGGTATTTGGTTTAATATCCGCAGTTCCCATCTGTGATCTGAATATTGTAGACGTAGTATAACGTCATAACATGAAGTCCCACCCAGTCTGACATGGCTCTATGGGTTCACCTCCTACCGGACATGGCTCTATGGGTTCACCTCCTACCAGACATGGCTCTATGGGTTCACCTCCTACCAGACATGGCTCTATGGGTTCACCTCCTACCAGACATGGCTCTATGGGTTCACCTCCTACCAGACATGGCTCTATGGGTTCACCTCCTACCACATGGCTCTATGGGTTCACCTCCTACCAGACATGGCTCTATGGGTTCACCTCCTACCAGACATGGCTCTATGGGTTCACCTCCTACCAGACATGGCTCTATGGGTTCACCTCCTACCACATGGCTCTATGGGTTCACCTCCTACCAGACATGGCTCTATGGGTTCACCTCCTACCAGACATGGCTCTATGAGTTCACCTCCTACCAGACATGGCTCTATGGGTTCACCTCCTACCACATGGCTCTATGGGTTCACCTCCTACCAGACATGGCTCTATGGGTTCACCTCCTACCACATGACTCTATGGGTTCACCTCCTACCACATGGCTCTATGGGTTCACCTCCTACCACATGGCTCTATGGGTTCACCTCCTACCAGACATGACTCTATGGGTTCACCTCCTACCACATGGCTCTATGGGTTCACCTCCTACCAGACATGGCTCTATGGGTTCACCTCCTAGCAGACATGGCTCTATCGGTTCACCTCCTACCACATGGCTCTATGGGTTCACCTCCTACCACATGGCTCTATGGGTTCACCTCCTACCACATGGCTCTATGGGTTCACCTCCTTCCACATGGCTCTATGGGTTCACCTCCTACCACATGGCTCTATGGGTTCACCTCCTACCACATGGCTCTATGGGTTCACCTCCTACCACATGGCTCTATGGGTTCACCTCCTACCACATGGCTCTATGGGTTCACCTCCTACCACATGGCTCTATGGGTTCACCTCCTACCAGACATGACTCTATGGGTTCACCTCCTACCACATGGCTCTATGGGTTCACCTCCTACCACATGACTCTGGGTTCACCTCCTACCACATGACTCTATGGGTTCACCTCCTACCACATGACTCTATGGGTTCACCTCCTACCACATGACTCTATGGGTTCACCTCCTACCACATGACTCTGGGTTCACCTCCTACCACATGACTCTATGGGTTCACCTCCTATCAGACATGGCTCTATGGGTTCACCTCCTACCAGACATGACTCTATGGGTTCACCTCCTACCAGACATGACTCTATGGGTTCACCTCCTACCAGACATGACTCTATGGGTTCACCTCCTACCAGACATGACTCTATGGGTTCACCTCCTACCACATGGCTCTATGGGTTCACCTCCTACCACATGGCTCTATGGGTTCACCTCCTACCACATGGCTCTATGGGTTCACCTCCTACCAGACATGACTCTATGGTTTCACCTCCTACCACATGACTCTATGGGTTCACCTCCTACCAGACATGACTCTATGGGTTCACCTCCTACCAGACATGACTCTATGGGTTCACCTCCTACCAGACATGACTCTATGGGTTCACCTCCTACCACATGGCTCTATGGGTTCACCTCCTACCACATGGCTCTATGGGTTCACCTCCTACCAGACATGACTCTATGGGTTCACCTCCTACCACATGACTCTATGGGTTCACCTCCTACCAGACATGACTCTATGGGTTCACCTCCTACCAGACATGACTCTATGGGTTCACCTCCTACCACATGGCTCTATGGGTTCACCTCCTACCACATGACTCTATGGGTTCACCTCCTACCAGACATGACTCTATGGGTTCACCTCCTACCAGACATGACTCTATGGGTTCACCTCCTACCACATGGCTCTATGGGTTCACCTCCTACCACATGACTCTATGGGTTCACCTCCTACCACATGACTCTATGGGTTCACCTCCTACCAGACATGACTCTATGGGTTCACCTCCTACCAGACATGACTCTATGGGTTCACCTCCTACCAGACATGACTCTATGGGTTCACCTCCTACCAGACATGACTCTATGGGTTCACCTCCTACCAGACATGACTCTATGGGTTCACCTCCTACCAGACATGACTCTATGGGTTCACCTCCTACCAGACATGACTCTTTGGGTTCACCTCCTACCAGACATGACTCTATGGGTTCACCTCCTACCAGACATGACTCTATGGGTTCACCTCCTACCAGACATGACTCTATGGGTTCACCTCCTACCAGACATGATTGTATTCTCATTTCATAGATGGCACATTTAAAGTCTTCCTGTTTTATTCCTGTCACATGAACTAAGAAACTATATTCCTCTTGTTTACACCTCTCCCATGAACAGAACATTATGGACTGTAAGCCTACAGGACTAAAATAATCTCCATTGAAAGGGCTTTCTTTTTAAAAGTCCAGGACTAGTCTTAATCTGGGTCCTTGAAACTAGCGCAATAAAGTGGAGTTTATACAGGCATATAAACATGTGTTCACATCTGTTTCCATATTTATCGAGAATGGAATGTCTCATTTAGAATCTTGTTCCATGATTCCGTTCGTGGACCGACATTCTGAGGCTTATTTTCTGACCGTTCTGTTTTAGCTTGTCATCACAACGAGCTCATGGTGGTTCAAGTCAAGAATCGATTTCATTCTCTCTCTCTCTCTCTCTTGCGCGACAAACAAAAGGAAAATAAACAAGGCAAATTAACAATCAGAAATGAACAATAAACATTACACTCACGTGCTTTAAAATAATATAGACATTTCAAACGTTATATTATTGGTTATGTACGGCGTTGTAACAATGTGCAAAGTATGATAGGAAAGATACACTATATATACAAAAGTATGTGGACACCCCTTCAAATTAGTGGATTCAGCTATTTCACCCACACCTGTTGCTTACACGTGTATAAAATTGAGCACACAGCCATGCAATCTCCATAGACAAACGTTGGCAGTAGAATGACCTTACTGAAGAGCTCAGTGACTTTCAACGTGGCACCGTCATAGGATGCCACCTTTCCAACAAGTCAGTTCATCACATTTTTGCCCTGCTATAGCTGCCCGTGTCAACTGTACGTGCCTTTTATTGTGATATGGAAACGTCTAGGAGCAACAACGGCTCACCTACGAAATGGTAGGCCACACCAGCTCACAGTACGGGACCGCTGAGTGCTGAAGTGCATAACGCTTAAAAATCGTCTGTCCTCGGTTGCAACACTCACTACTGAGTTCCAAACTGCCGCTGGAAGCAACGTCAGCACAATAACTGTTCGTCGGGAGCTTCATGAAATGGGTTTCCATGGCCGAGCAGCCGCACACAAGCCTAAGATCACCAGCGCTACAGCATACAATGGCATTCTAGATGATTCTGTGCTTCCAAACTTTCCAACAGTTTGGTGAATGTCACACCCTGATCTGTTTCACCTCTTTGTGCTTGTCTCCACCCCCCTCCAGGTGTCGCCCATCTTCCTCATTATCCCCAGTGTATTTATACCTGTGTTCTCTGTTTGTCTGTTGCCAGTTTGTTTTGTTTGTCAAGCCTACCAGCATTTTCCCCTTGCTCCTGTCTTTTTCTAGTTCCTGTTTTCTTGTTTTCCCGGATTACTGACCTCTGCCTGCCCTGACCCGGAGCCTGTCTGCCGTTCTGTACCTTATGGACTCTGATCTGGATTACTGACCTCTGCCTGCCCTGACCCGGAGCCTGTCTGCTGTTCTGTACCTTATGGACTCTGATCTGGATTACTGACCTCTGCCTGCCCTGACCCGGAGACTGTCTGCCGTTCTGTACCTTATGGACTCTGATCTGGATTACTGACCTCTGCCTGCCCTGACCCGGAGACTGTCTGCCGTTCTGTACCTTATGGACTCTGATCTGGATTACTGACCTCTGCCTGCCCTGACCCGGAGACTGTCTGCCGTTCTGTACCTTATGGACTCTGATCTGGATTACTGACCTCTGCCTGCCCTGACCCGGAGCCTGCCTTTGACCTGTCATTCGACATTGTCTGCATCTGGGTCTTCTCCTGAAACATGAACGAAAAATGTACGAACTGGCCATGATTGACCCAGCAGACTTGGACCATCTCAGCCTCCGAGACATCCCGGAAGTCCCCAACGGCGCCATTGCCGAGAGAACCCGGGGCTACCCGAGTTCCCCCGAAGGTCTCCAAAGTCTGCCAATTCACCTTTTCCCGAGCTGATGCAACTAGGCAGAGCTAGGCTGTCTCTAGCCGAGTGGCTATACAGGCTTCACATGAAGAGTTACCTGTATTGCGGGACTAGTGGTCATTTCGTGGCCACCTGTCCACTAAAATAACAGGCTCACCGGTAGGAGCGAGTATTCTGGTGGGACATACGGATAACTTACCTGCTCCCCTTTTCATTCATATTGCTGTGTGGGAACCAGTTCATCTCTCTATGTCAAGCTGGAGGTGCGCTGTCACGCCACTACAACCCCAGAACCGAGATCATCCTTCCCGTCGTACCTAGAAGAGAGCCGGGTCGGTACCACCTCCAGGTACAGACGACGAACAGACCGCAACTGGACCCCCGGCCCGGTATCGTCTCCGGCACCGGGTATCGTTGTCCACCCGAGATCTGCCCCTCCGGGTGTAGTCCCGCAAAATTTCCCCCCGGGTTTATCGGCCCTTTCCCAAGATCATTAGCCCCTCTGCTGTTCGTCTTCGGTTGCCCCGTACCCTCCGTATACATCCCACTTTTCATGTATCTAGGATCAAATCTCACAGTCCTTTGTTTCCATTTTGAGACTAAATAAAAAAATGCAAATAAGCAAATAGGCAGAGGAGTAGCCTACGTTGTCTAATTATCTGTATGGTACTAATAATGACTTTTATTTTGTAAAGTGGTTTCTTGCATCACACAACACAATTACAATGCAATTTACGGTCCCCTATTTGGCCCGTGGTGTTACAGGCAATGTAAAACATCATTAATTAATGTCAAGCCCTTTTATAATGTAAAAACATATGAACTGAACATCACATGTGACTGTAGGCTATATCATAGAAATCAACAGCTATTTCCATGTGGTAATGTTATGGGATTTGCTCCATTGGTTTTGTTGGTAGACCTACATCATGCTCCAATAGCCACAATAGCCTATTGGCTACTATTCTAAAACTGTAAAGGTACAGCCTCAGTGTTCACTGGAAAAGCCGGAAGTTGTACAAAATTCTCACAACGATCAAGTTTCCGCTCATAAAACCTCAAATTTGCTCAGTGCCTCCAAACATTGAAGGGAACATTGGTCAAAACATTGGGCAGGAGGTTAGGAAGTGCATCTCAGTTTCCTCCTCATTTTGTGGGCAGTGTGCACATGGTCTGTCTTCTCTTGAGAGCCAGGTCTGCCTACAGAGGCCTTTCTCAATAGCAGGGCTATGCTCACTGAGTCTGTACATAGTCAAAACTTTCATTAAGTTTGGATTAGTCACAGTGGTCAGGTATTCTGCCACTGTGTACTCTCTGTTTAGTGCCAAATAGCATTCAGGTTTAATCAGTTTTTTTGTTAATTCTTTCCAATGTGTCAAGTAATTATCTTTTTGTTTTCTCATGATTTGGTTGGGTCTAATTATGTTGCTGTCCTGAGGCTCTGTGGGGCGTGTTTGTGTTTGTGAACAGAGCCCCATGACCAGCTTGCTTAGGGGACTCTTCTCCAGGTTCATCTCTCTGTATGTGATGGCTTTGTTGAGGAAGGTTTGGGAATCGTTTCCTTTTAGGTGGTTGTAGAATTTAATGGCTCTTTCCTGGATTTTGATAATTAGTGGGATTCTCCTCTGCAGGCATTATTTGGTGTTCTACGTTGTACATAGAGGATGTTTTAGCAGAATTCTGCATGCAGAGTCTCAATTTGGTGTTTGTCCCATTTTGTGAATTATTGGTTGGTGAGCGGACCTCAGACATCACAACCATAGTGGGCAATGGGTTCAGCGATGTGAGAGACTGATCGATAACTACAGGAAGTGTTTGGTTGGAGTCATTGCAGCTAAAGGTGGCACAACCAGTTATTGAGTATAAAGGGGCAATTACTTTTTCACACAGGGGCACTGGGTGTTGCATAACATTGTTTATGAAATTATTGTGTTATTTATTCAGGTTCCGTTGATCTAATATTATGTTTTGGTTGAAGAACTGACAACATTGGCAGGGTAGCCTAGTGGTTAGACCGTTGGACTAGTAACCGTAAAGGTTGCTGGATCAAATCCCGAAGCTGACAAGGTAAACATCTGTCGTTCTGCCCCTGAACCCACTGTTCCTAGGCCGTCATTGTAAATAATAATTTGTTCTTAACTGACTTGCCAAGTAAAATAAAGGTTAAATAAAAAGTAAAATATGCACAAATAGAGACATTTAGAGAGAGGGAGGAAATGTTTCTCTGTTGAGATTAGTTCCTTATTTATTTCTAACCAAAATGTAAAATGTTCCTGTTTTGATTAATTGAATAGAGTGAGTTATGTCTGATCTATACCAAAGTAGCATACACCCCGAGTCTCTTCCCTGTTTCACACCTGGTAGTTTAGTGGATGGGACTACCAGCTCTCTGTAACCTAGAGGGCAACCAGTGGGTCCGTCTCCTCTATACCACCCACCTGGTAGTGTGGTGGATGGGACTACCAGCTCTCTGTAACCTAGAGGGCAACCAGTGGGTCCATCTCCTCTATACCACCCACCTGGTAGTGTGGTGGATGGGACTACCAGCTCTCTGTAACCTAGAGGGCAACCAGTGGTTCCATCTCCTCTATACCACCCACCTGGTAGTGTGGTGGATGGGACTACCAGCTCCCTGTAACCTAGAGGACAACCAGTGGTTCCATCTCCTCTATACCACCCACCTGGTAGTGTGGTGGATGGGACTACCAGCTCTCTGTAACCAGTGGGTCCATCTCCTCTATACCATGTTTCTTGTAGGATGACAATGTCTGTATTTCTGATTTATTTGATGATGTCTTTGTTCCAGCTCTTTAGGCCAAAGGCAGGTGACCTCAGACTTTGTATATTCCAGGATGATATAGTAAAAGCTTTCTCTCTCTCTTTGTCTGTTAGGATGCGGTACGGAGTTTAAGGCCGGTGAATGAGGTTTCTCTGTCCATCTCCAGGTGAGTGTGTGGGTGTGTGTGTGTGTGTGTGTGTGTGTGTGCGGGTGTGTGTGTTTGTGTGTGTGTGTGTGTGTGTGTGTGTGCGGGTGTGTGTGTTTGTGTGTGTGTGTGTGTGTGTGTGTGTGTGTGCGGTTATGTGTAATCAGGTCTCTGTCTATCCATCTCCAGTCGGACAGACACCGGTGTCCACGCCCTTGAAAACTCCGCCCACTTCGACCTCCAGCGGCAGAACGGCAAGCCCCCATTTGCTGAGGAGGTCCTGGTTGACGCCCTCAACTTCCACCTGAGACCAGAGCCAATCAGGTGAGAGCACCTTTCCTTATTTGGTCTTTATTTAATTGAAACTGTGGAAGAGTCAAATAATATGTCTGGGACAGGTAGCACGTCTGGTCAGGTCAGGATTCCATAGCCGCAGGCAGAACAGTTGAAACTGGAGCAGCAGCACGGCCAGGTGGACTGGGGACAGCAAGGAGTCATCATGCCAGGTAGTCCTGAGGCATGGTCCAAAGGCTCAGGTCCTCCGAAAGAGAGAGAGAGAGAATTAGAGAGAGCATACTTAAATTCACACAGGACACCAGATAAGACAGGAGAAGTACTCCAGATATAACAAACTGACCCTAGCCCCCCCGACACATAAACTACTGCAGCATAAATACTGGAGGCTGAGACGGGAGGAGTCAGGAGACACTTTGGCCCCATCCGATGATACCCCCGGACAGGGCCAAACAGGAAGGATATAACCCCACCCACTTTGCCAAAGCACAGCCCCCACACCACTAGAGGGATATCTTCAACCACCAACTTACCATCCTGAGACAAGGCCGAGTATAGCCCACAAAGATCTCCGCCACGGCACAACCCAAGGGGGGGCGCCAACCCAGACAGGATGACCACATCATTGACTCAACCCACTCAGGTGACGCACCTCCAGGGACGGCATGGAAGAGCACCAGTAAGCCAGTGACTCAGCCCCTGTAATAGGGTTAGAGGCAGAGAATCCCAGTGGAAAGAGGGGAACCGGCCAGGCAGAGACAGCAAGGTTGGTTCGTTGCTCCAGAGCCTTTCCGTTCACCTTCCCACTCCTGGGCCAGACTACACTCAATCATATGACCCACTGAAGAGATGAGTCTTCAGTAAAGACTTAAATGTTGAGACCGAGTTTGCGTCTCTCACATGGGTAGGCAGACCGTTCCATAAAAATTGAGCTCTAGAGGAGAAAGCCCTGCCTCCAGCTGTTTGCTTAGAAATTCTAGGGACAATTAGGAGG
>NC_143028.1:80272500-80290000 GCF_057628025.1 Oncorhynchus mykiss
TTCCGATTCTAGAACTCTGATGTTTCGGGTTCCGTCCTCCCTCTCAGATGCTCTCATCATCACTCATGTCCCAAATCTAAAGACAATAGAAACAAACATAACAAAAAAAATCAGATAAACTGCTCACATGTAAAGGGGGGAGAGGTAGAGAGAGAGAGACAGAGGTAGAGAGAGAGAGAGAGACAGAGGTAGCGAGAGAGAGAGAGAGAGAGAGACAGAGGTAGAGAGAGAGAGAGAGACAGAGGTAGCGAGAGAGAGAGAGAGAGAGAGGTAGAGAGAGAGAGAGAGACAGAGGTAGAGAGAGAGAGAGAGAGACAGAGGTAGCGAGAGAGAGAGAGAGAGAGAGAGACAGAGGTAGAGAGAGAGGTAGAGGCAGAGAGAGAGAGACAGAGGTAGAGAGAGAGAGAGAGAGGTAGAGAGAGAGAGAGACAGAGGTAGAGAGAGAGAGACAGAGGTAGAGAGAGAGACAGAGAGAGGTAGAGGCAGAGAGAGAGAGACAGAGGTAGAGAGAGAGAGAGAGACAGAGGTAGAGAGAGAGAGGTAGAGGCAGAGAGAGAGAGAGAGAGACAGAGAGAGGTAGAGGCAGAGAGAGAGAGATGGAGGTAGAGAGAGAGAGACAGAGGTAGAGACAGAGAGAGAGACAGAGAGAGAGACAGAGAGAGAGGTAGAGACAGAGAGAGGTAGAGGCAGAGAGAGAGAGACGGAGGTAGAGAGAGACAGAGAGAGAGGTAGAGACAGAGAGAGGTAGAGAGAGAGAGAGAGAGAGACAGAGAGAGACAGAGAGAGAGAGAGAGAGAGGTAGAGAGAGAGAGCGAAGAAGAAAAGGAATGGGTTTGCTTCCATTTTAAAGAGACAGAAAGCCATCACCAAGCCCTGTATATAACCACATATGATCCATTGTATTGGCCTGATACTGTAGTGGCCTCTCTCACAAGGAAAATACAATTCTTCAAAAATGGCAGTTGGGAGGAGGCAAGATCGTGTGGGACCAACCACTAGTTACCACAGCCACAAAGGTAAGGTTAGCAGTGGGGTAACTAGAGATGACCAGGCACAACTGTTTACACTAGTTACCACAGCCACAAAGGTAAGGTTAGCAGTGGGGTAACTAGAGATGACCAGGCACAACTGTTTACACTAGTTACCACAGCCACAAAGGTATGGGTTAGCAGTGGGGTAACTAGAGATGACCAGGCACAACTGTTTACACTAGTTACCACAGCCACAAAGGTAAGGTTAGCAGTGGGGTAACTAGAGATGACCAGGCACAACTGTTTACACTAGTTACCACAGCCACAAAGGTAAGGTTAGCGGTGGGGTAACTAGAGATGACCAGGCACAACTGTTTACACTAGTTACCACAGCCACAAAGGTAAGGTTAGCAGTGGGGTAACTAGAGATGACCAGGCACAACTGTTTACACTAGTTACCACAGCCACAAAGGTAAGGTTAGCAGTGGGGTAACTAGAGATGACCAGGCACAACTGTTTACACTAGTTACCACAGCCACAAAGGTAAGGTTAGCAGTGGGGTAACTAGAGATGACCGGGCACAACTGTTTACACTAGGTACCACAGCCACAAAGGTAAGGTTATCGGTGGGGTAAGTAGAGATGACCGGGCACAACTGTTTACACTAGTTACCACAGCCACAAAGGTAAGGTTATCGGTGGGGTAACTAGAGATGACCAGGCACAACTGTTTACACTAGTTACCACAGCCACAAAGGTAAGGTTATCGGTGGGGTAACTAGAGATGACCGGGCACAACTGTTTACACTAGGTACCACAGCCACAAAGGTAAGGTTATCGGTGGGGTAACTAGAGATGACCAGGCACAACTGTTTACACTAGTTACCACAGCCACAAAGGTAAGGTTAGCAGTGGGGTAACTAGAGATGACCAGGCACAACTGTTTACACTAGTTACCACAGCCACAAAGGTATGGGTTAGCAGTGGGGTAACTAGAGATGACCAGGCACAACTGTTTACACTAGTTACCACAGCCACAAAGGTAAGGTTAGCAGTGGGGTAACTAGAGATGACCAGGCACAACTGTTTACACTAGTTACCACAGCCACAAAGGTAAGGTTAGCAGTGGGGTAACTAGAGATGACCAGGCACAACTGTTTACACTAGTTACCACAGCCACAAAGGTAAGGTTAGCGGTGGGGTAACTAGAGATGACCAGGCACAACTGTTTACACTAGTTACCACAGCCACAAAGGTAAGGTTAGCAGTGGGGTAACTAGAGATGACCAGGCACAACTGTTTACACTAGTTACCACAGCCACAAAGGTAAGGTTAGCAGTGGGGTAACTAGAGATGACCAGGCACAACTGTTTACACTAGTTACCACAGCCACAAAGGTAAGGTTAGCAGTGGGGTAACTAGAGATGACCAGGCACAACTGTTTACACTAGTTACCACAGCCACAAAGGTAAGGTTAGCAGTGGGGTAACTAGAGATGACCAGGCACAACTGTTTACACTAGTTACCACAGCCACAAAGGTAAGGTTAGCAGTGGGGTAACTAGAGATGACCAGGCACAACTGTTTACACTAGTTACCACAGCCACAAAGGTAAGGTTAGCAGTGGGGTAACTAGAGATGACCAGGCACAACTGTTTACACTAGTTACCACAGCCACAAAGGTAAAGGTTAGCAGTGGGGTAACTAGCGATGACCAGGCACAACTGTTTACACTAGTTACCACAGCCACAAAGGTAAGGTTAGCGGTGGGGTAACTAGAGATGACCAGGCACAACTGTTTACACTAGTTACCACAGCCACAAAGGTAAGGTTAGCGGTGGGGTAACTAGAGATGACCAGGCACAACTGTTTACACTAGTTACCACAGCCACAAAGGTGAGGTTAGCAGTGGGGTAACTAGAGATGACCAGGCACAACTGTTTACACTAGTTACCACAGCCACAAAGGTATGGGTTAGCAGTGGGGTAACTAGCGATGACCTTCCTGTTTGGCCCTGTCCGGGGGTGTCCTCGGAGTGGGCCACAGTGTCTCCTTACCCCTCCTGTCTCAGCCTCCAGTATTTATGCTGCAGTAGTTTATGTGTTGGGGGGCTAGGGTCAGTTTGTTATATCTGGAGTACTTCTCCTGTCCTATTCGGTGTCCTGTGTGAATCTAAGTGTGCGTTCTCTAATTCTCTCCTTCTCTCTTTCTCTCTCTCGGAGGACCTGAGCCCTAGGACCATGCCCCAGGACTACCTGACATGATGACTCCTTGCTGTCCCCAGTCCACCTGGCTGTGCTGCTGCTCCAGTTTCAACTGTTCTGCCTTATTATTATTCAACCATGCTGATCATTTATGAACATTTGAACATCTTGGCCATGTTCTGTTATAATCTCCACCCGGCACAGCCAGAAGAGGACTGGCCATCCCACATATGCTCTCTCTAATTCTCTCTTTCTTTCTCTCTCTCGGAGGACCTGAGCCCTAGGACCATGCCCCAGGAATACCTGACATGATGACTCTTTGCTGTCCCCAGTCCACCTGGCCGTGCTGCTGCTCCAGTTTCAACTATTCTGCCTTATTATTATTCGACCATGCTGGTCATTTATGAACATTTGAACATCTTGACCATGTTTTGTTATAATCTCCACCCGGCACAGCCAGAAGAGGACTGGCCACCCCACATAGCCTGGTTCCTCTCTAGGTTTCTTCCTAGGTTTTGGCCTTTCTAGGGAGTTTTTCCTAGCCACCGTGCTTCTTCACCTGCATTGCTTGCTGTTTGGGGTTTTAGGCTGGGTTTCTGTACAGCACTTTGAGATATCAGCTGATGTACAAAGGGCTATATAAAATAAATTTGATTGATTGATTGATTGACCAGGCACAACTGTTTACACTAGTTACCACAGCCACAAAGGTAAGGTTAGCAGTGGGGTAACTAGAGATGACCAGGCACAACTGTTTACACTAGTTACCACAGCCACAAAGGTAAGGTTAGCAGTGGGGTAACTAGAGATGACCAGGCACAACTGTTTACACTAGTTACCACAGCCACAAAGGTATGGGTTAGCAGTGGGGTAACTAGAGATGACCAGGCACAACTGTTTACACTAGTTACCACAGCCACAAAGGTATGGGTTAGCAGTGGGGTAACTAGCGATGACCAGGCACAACTGTTTACACTAGTTACCACAGCCACAAAGGTAAGGTTAGCAGTGGGGTAACTAGCGATGACCAGGCACAACTGTTTACACTAGTTACCACAGCCACAAAGGTAAGGTTAGCAGTGGGGTAACTAGAGATGACCAGGCACAACTGTGATATATAGTGTTTGTTTTTTTGTCAAAGTTGCCAGGAAGTCAAGTGTCCTGCATATCTCAGTACACTGGTAACAACTCAATCATTATGACACTATTCCATCATACCCTGAATATCTCAGTACACTGGTAACAACTCAATCATTATGACACTTCTATTCCATCAAACCCTGAATATCTCAGTACACTGGTAACAACTCAATCATTATGACACTATTCCATCAAACCCTGAATATCTCAGTACACTGGTAACAACTCAATCATTATGACACTTCTATTCCATCAAACCCTGAATATCTCAGTACACTGGTAACAACTCAATCATTATGACACTTCTATTCCATCAAACCCTGAATATCTCAGTACACTGGTAACAACTCAATCATTATGACACTTCTATTCCATCATACCCTGAATATCTCAGTACACTGGTAACAACTCAATCATTATGACACTTCTATTCCATCAAACCCTGAATATCTCAGTACACTGGTAACAACTCAATCATTATGACACTTCTATTCCATCAAACCCTGAATATCTCAGTACACTGGTAACAACTCAATCATTATGACACTTCTATTCCATCAAACCCTGAATATCTCAGTACACTGGTAACAACTCAATCATTATGACACTTCTATTCCATCATACCCTGAATATCTCAGTACACTGGTAACAACTCAATCATTATGACACTTCTATTCCATCATACCCTGAATATCTCAGTACACTGGTAACAACTCAATCATTATGACACTTCTATTCCATCAAACCCTGAATATCTCAGTACACTGGTAACAACTCAATCATTATGACACTTCTATTCCATCATACCCTGAATATCTCAGTACACTGGTAACAACTCAATCATTATGACACTTCTATTCCATCAAACCCTGAATATCTCAGTACACTGGTAACAACTCAATCATTATGACACTTCTATTCCATCATACCCTGAATATCTCAGTACACTGGTAACAACTCAATCATTATGACACTTCTATTCCATCAAACCCTGAATATCTCAGTACACTGGTAACAACTCAATCATTATGACACTTCTATTCCATCATACCCTGCATATCTCAGTACACTGGTAACAACTCAATCATTATGACACTTCTATTCCATCATACCCTGAATATCTCAGTACACTGGTAACAACTCAATCATTATGACACTTCTATTCCATCAAACCCTGAATATCTCAGTACACTGGTAACAACTCAATCATTATGACACTTCTATTCCATCAAACCCTGAATATCTCAGTACACTGGTAACAACTCAATCATTATGACACTTCTATTCCATCAAACCCTGAATATCTCAGTACACTGGTAACAACTCAATCATTATGACACTTCTATTCCATCATACCCTGAATATCTCAGTACACTGGTAACAACTCAATCATTATGACACTTCTATTCCATCAAACCCTGCATATCTCAGTACACTGGTAACAACTCAATCATTATGACACTTCTATTCCATCAAACCCTGCATATCTCAGTACACTGGTAACAACTCAATCATTATGACACTATTCCATCAAACCCTGAATATCTCAGTACACTGGTAACAACTCAATCATTATGACACTTCTATTCCATCAAACCCTGAATATCTCAGTACACTGGTAACAACTCAATCATTATGACACTTCTATTCCATCAAACCCTGCATATCTCAGTACACTGGTAACAACTCAATCATTATGACACTTCTATTCCATCAAACCCTGAATATCTCAGTACACTGGTAACAACTCAATCATTATGACACTTCTATTCCATCAAACCCTGCATATCTCAGTACACTGGTAACAACTCAATCATTATGACACTTCTATTCCATCAAACCCTGAATATC
Source organism: Oncorhynchus mykiss (assembly GCF_057628025.1). Classification (NCBI taxonomy): domain Eukaryota; kingdom Metazoa; phylum Chordata; class Actinopteri; order Salmoniformes; family Salmonidae; genus Oncorhynchus; species Oncorhynchus mykiss. Next base: position 80,278,665 of record NC_143028.1, read on the forward strand.
TCAGTACACTGGTAACAACTCAATCATTATGACACTTCTATTCCATCAAACCCTGAATATCTCAGTACACTGGTAACAACTCAATCATTATGACACTTCTATTCCATCAAACCCTGAATATCTCAGTACACTGGTAACAACTCAATCATTATGACACTTCTATTCCATCATACCCTGAATATCTCAGTACACTGGTAACAACTCAATCATTATGACACTATTCCATCAAACCCTGAATGTCTCAGTACACTGGTAACAACTCAATCATTATGACACTATTCCATCAAACCCTGCATATCTCAGTACACTGGTAACAACTCAATCATTATGACACTATTCCATCAAACCCTGCATATCTCAGTACACTGGTAACAACTCAATCATTATGACACTTCTATTCCATCAAACCCTGAATATCTCAGTACACTGGTAACAACTCAATCATTATGACACTTCTATTCCATCAAACCCTGAATATCTCAGTACACTGGTAACAACTCAATCATTATGACACTTCTATTCCATCAAACCCTGAATATCTCAGTACACTGGTAACAACTCAATCATTATGACACTTCTATTCCATCAAACCCTGAATATCTCAGTACACTGGTAACAACTCAATCATTATGACACTTCTATTCCATCAAACCCTGAATATCTCAGTACACTGGTAACAACTCAATCATTATGACACTTCTATTCCATCAAACCCTGAATATCTCAGTACACTGGTAACAACTCAATCATTATGACACTTCTATTCCATCATACCCTGAATATCTCAGTACACTGGTAACAACTCAATCATTATGACACTTCTATTCCATCATACCCTGAATATCTCAGTACACTGGTAACAACTCAATCATTATGACACTTCTATTCCATCAAACCCTGAATATCTCAGTACACTGGTAACAACTCAATCATTATGACACTTCTATTCCATCATACCCTGAATATCTCAGTACACTGGTAACAACTCAATCATTATGACACTTCTATTCCATCAAACCCTGCATATCTCAGTACACTGGTAACAACTCAATCATTATGACACTTCTATTCCATCAAACCCTGCATATCTCAGTACACTGGTAACAACTCAATCATTATGACACTATTCCATCAAACCCTGAATATCTCAGTACACTGGTAACAACTCAATCATTATGACACTTCTATTCCATCAAACCCTGAATATCTCAGTACACTGGTAACAACTCAATCATTATGACACTTCTATTCCATCAAACCCTGAATATCTCAGTACACTGGTAACAACTCAATCATTATGACACTTCTATTCCATCAAACCCTGAATATCTCAGTACACTGGTAACAACTCAATCATTATGACACTTCTATTCCATCAAACCCTGCATATCTCAGTACACTGGTAACAACTCAATCATTATGACACTTCTATTCCATCATACCCTGAATATCTCAGTACACTGGTAACAACTCAATCATTATGACACTTCTATTCCATCATACCCTGAATATCTCAGTACACTGGTAACAACTTAATCATTATGACACTTCTATTCCATCAAACCCTGAATATCTCAGTACACTGGTAACAACTCAATCATTATGACACTTCTATTCCATCAAACCCTGAATATCTCAGTACACTGGTAACAACTCAATCATTATGACACTTCTATTCCATCAAACCCTGAATATCTCAGTACACTGGTAACAACTCAATCATTATGACACTTCTATTCCATCAAACCCTGCATATCTCAGTACACTGGTAACAACTCAATCATTATGACACTTCTATTCCATCAAACCCTGAATATCTCAGTACACTGGTAACAACTCAATCATTATGACACTTCTATTCCATCAAACCCTGCATATCTCAGTACACTGGTAACAACTCAATCATTATGACACTTCTATTCCATCAAACCCTGAATATCTCAGTACACTGGTAACAACTCAATCATTATGACACTTCTATTCCATCAAACCCTGAATATCTCAGTACACTGGTAACAACTCAATCATTATGACACTTCTATTCCATCATACCCTGAATATCTCAGTACACTGGTAACAACTCAATCATTATGACACTATTCCATCAAACCCTGAATATCTCAGTACACTGGTAACAACTCAATCATTATGACACTTCTATTCCATCAAATAAACCTCAAGTAGCAAATAAGACATTACATTTTTTGTTGTTGTTGTTGTTGTTGTTGTTATTAACCGAAGTTGACACTCATTGACCCTCTATACAACTGAGCTGCACTTCCTAACCCCCTGCCCAATGTGTGACCATATTAGAGAGACATATTTCCCTCAGATTACACAGATCCACAATTAGAGAGTCGAGGTCGACCGATTATCATTTTTCAACGCCGATACCGATTGTTGGAGGACCAAAAAAAAGGCGATTTTCTTATTTTTATTTATTTGTAATAATGACAATAACAACAATACTGAATGAACACTTATTTTAACTTAATATAATACATCAAAAAAGTGGTGTTTGTTTACGCGCCTGCTTCTGCCTACCACAGCTCAGTCAGATTATATAGCAGGACACGCTAGATAATATCTAGTAATATCATCAACCATGTGTAGTTATAACAAGTGATTATGACTGATTGTTATTTTTTATAAGATAAGTTTAATACTAGCTAGCAATTTACCTTGGCTTACTGCATTCGCGTAACAGGCAGCCTCCTTGTGGAGTGCAACGAGAGAGAGAGAGGCAGGTCGTTATTGCGTTGGACTAGTTAACTGTAAGATTGGATCCTCTGAGCTGACAAGGTACAAATCTGTCGTTCTGCCCCTGAACGAGGCAGTTAACCCACCATTCCTAGGCCATCATTGAAAATGAGAATGTGTTCTTAACTGACTTGCCTGGTGAAATAAAGATTAAATAAAGGTGTAAAAAATGTATATATATATTTATTTTTTTTTATCTGCAAAATCGGTGTCCAAAAATACCAATTTCCGATTGTAATAAAAACTTGAAATCGGCCCTAATTAATCAGCCGACCTCTATTACATATTTCCTTCAGATTACATAGACCAACAAAGAATTCGAAAACAAGAGAGACAGCGAGAGAGAGAGACAGCGAGAGAGAGAGACAGCGAGAGAGAGAGACAGCGAGAGAGAGAGACAGCGAGAGAGAGAGGGAGACAGCGAGAGAGACAGCGGGAGAGAGAGAGGGAGAGAGCGAGAGAGACAGCGAGAGAGACAGCGAGAGAGAGAGAGAGAGGGAGACAGCAAGAGAGAGAGAAACAGCAAGAGAGAGAGAGAGAGAGAGAGAGAGGGAGACAGCGAGAGAGAGACAGCGAGAGAGGGAGACAGAGAGAGAGGGAGACAGCGAGAGAGACAGCAAGAGAGAGAGAGAGAGAGAGGGAGACAGCGAGAGAGACAGCGAGAGAGAGAGAGAGACAGCAAGAGAGAGAGAGAGAGAGAGGGAGACAGCGAGAGAGAGACAGCGAGAGAGGGAGAGAGAGAGAGGGAGACAGCGAGAGAGACAGCAAGAGAGAGAGAGAGAGAGAGGGAGATCGCAAGAGAGAGAGACAGCGAGAGAGGGAGACCAAGAGAGAGGGAGAGAGAGGGAGACAGCAAGAGAGAGAGAGAGAGAGACAGCAAAAGAGAGAGAGAGCGAGAGAGAGAGAGGGAGACAGCGAGAGAGAGAGGGAGACAGCGAGAGAGAGAGAGAGAGGGAGACAGCGAGAGAGAGGGAGACAGCGAGAGAGAGAGAGAGAGAGAGAGGGAGACAGCAAGAGAGAGAGAGGGAGACAGCGAGAGAGAGAGACAGCGAGAGAGAGAGAGAGAGAGAGAGAGAGAGGGAGACAGCGAGAGAGAGAGACAGCGAGAGAGAGAGAGAGACAGCGAGAGAGAGAGAGCGAGAGAGACAGCGAGAGAGAGAGAGCGAGAGAGACAGCGAGCGAGAGAGAGGGAGACAGCGAGCGAGAGAGAGGGAGACAGCGAGCGAGAGAGAGGGAGACAGCGAGCGAGAGAGAGGGAGACAGCGAGCGAGAGAGAGGGAGACAGCGAGCGAGAGAGAGGGAGACAGCGAGCGAGAGAGAGGGAGACAGCGAGAGAGAGAGAGGGAGACAGCGAGAGAGAGAGAGACAGCGAGACAGCGAGAGAGGGAGAGACAGCGAGAGGGGGAGAGACAGCGAGAGGGGGAGAGACAGCGAGAGGGGGAGACAGCGAGAGGGGGAGACAGACAGAAAGAGAGCGAGCTGCAGTGGGACCTAACAGCACATTCATATCAAACAAAGTACCTTCATTGTTTCTCTGTTGCTACTTTATAAACATCAAAAGGACAGCGAGAGGAAATGCTTTGAAACAGACCAACTGGTGCTCAGAGCCTCTGTGTGTGTGTGTGTGTGTGAGTGTATGTATTCTGTAATCTGGATAGCTAGTTGGTACTAAAACCAACACTTTACTTTGGGGAGGGGGGGGGGGATTTGGTTAGTTGTAGTACTTTGTTATTCCAAACAGCCCTGTAGTTTTATAGAATAAACCATCCAAACTCCTTATCTTTCTTAGAACAGCTACCCCTTGTCCTTCGGCCATTTTGTCATTTTCCATTCTCCTTTCTGATCGTTGCTGGAACTCTAACCTAAGACAGAGATATCCTACATCACCATCTGTTTGAACTAAAGGTACAAGCAGAAGACCAGTCCTGCTGTCAGCGTTCAGTGTACGGATTCCCCTCTTATCTATTGGGAACAGGTTATGTATGACTAAACTGTAATCAAGGCTGTATAAGAGATATGACTGCAGTTGCCAATTCCAGCAGATTCAATCTACTGGAATTGGCAAATTGTCTGTGCCTGCCCGGGACTAGCCAGAGATGAAGCCTGCCATACCCGGGACTAGCCAGAGATGAAGCCTGCCCTACCCAGGACTAGACAGAGATGAAGCCTGCCATACCCGGGACTAGACAGAGATGAAACCTGCCCTACCCAGGACTAGACAGAGATGAAGCCTGCCCTACCCAGGACTAGACAGAGATGAAGCCTGCTCTACCCGGGACTAGACAGAGATGAAGCCTGCCCTACCCGGGACTAGACAGAGCTGAAGCCTGCCCTACCCGGGACTAGACAGAGATGAAGCCTGCCCTACCCGGGACTAGACAGAGATTAAGCCTGCCCTACCCGGGACTAGACAGAGATTAAGCCTGCCCTACCCGGGACTAGACAGAGATGAAGCCTGCCCTACCCGGGACTAGCCAGAGATTAAGCCTGCCTTGCCCAGGACTAGCCAGAGATGAAGCCTGCCCTGCCCAGGACTAGCCAGAGATGAAGCCTGCCATACCCGGGACTAGACAGAGATGAAGCCTGCCATACCTGGGACTAGACAGAGATGAAGCCTACCCTACCTGGGACTAGACAGAGATGAAGCCTGCCCTACCCGGGACTAGACAGAGATTAAGCCTGCCCTACCTGGGACTAAACAGAGATGAAGCCTGCCCTACCTGGGACTAGACAGAGATTAAGCCTGCCTTGCCCGGGACTAGCCAGAGATGAAGCCTGCCCTGCCCGGGACTAGCCAGAGATGAAGCCTGCCATACCCGGGACTAGACAGAGATGAAGCCTGCCATATCCGGGACTAGCCAGAGATGAAGCCTGCCCTACCCAGGACTAGACAGAGATGAAGCCTGCCCTACCCAGGACTAGACAGAGATGAAGCCTGCCCTACCCGGGACTAGCCAGAGATGAAGCCTTCCCTACCCGGGACTAGCCAGAGATGAAGCCTGCCCTACCCAGGACTAGACAGAGATGAAGCCTGCCCTACCCAGGACTAGACAGAGATGAAGCCTGCCCTACCCGGGACTAGCCAGAGATGAAGCCTGCCATACCCGGGACTAGCCAGAGATGAAGCCTGCCATACCCGGGACTAGCCAGAGATGAAGCCTGCCATACCCGGGACTAGACAGAGATGAAGCCTGCCCTACCCGGGACTAGCCAGAGATGAAGCCTGCCATACCCAGGACTAGCCAGAGATGAAGCCTGCCATACCCGGGACTAGACAGAGATGAAGCCTGCCATACCCGGGACTAGCCAGAGATGAAGCCTGCCATACCCGGGACTAGCCAGAGATGAAGCCTGCCATACCCGGGACTAGACAGAGATGAAGCCTGCCATACCCGGGACTAGACAGAGATGAAGCCTGCCATACCCGGGACTAGACAGAGATGAAGCCTGCCCTTTGTAGATTAATTACCATAATGTTCTGTCCCACCAACAGTAGCTCTTAAACCACATCTGTTTTACATATATTATGATTAAAAACACATAAGACATAAAAGAAAACAGGCCTCCTTTTATCTTTAGGATTAAAAGTGAAACCATTAGCAGCAGTTAAACTAAGGACCACACGGGGGTCACCCAGGGTAGCAGATCTGGGTTCAAATATTATCGGAAAACTTTTCTAAATGCTTTCAGCCTGTCTGGACTTTCCTAGTAGTTCAATTGCAAAACAGGCAAGGTCAATCAAGACCAGATAATGGATTGGAAATGATTTCGAATAGTATTTGAACCCGGGTCTGCTTAAATCTCCCATTCAGGAGGGGATGAGGAGGGGAGGGGTGGTAGAGAAGAGGGGAGAGGAGGGGTGGTAGAGAGGAGGGGTGGTAGAGAGGAGGGGATGAGCGTGGATTTAACCACCAACTGGGTACAGGCCATTAGGCAGGGCTGCTGACTCAAGAGTCAGATGTATACAAAATCACAAGAGCTAATTGTAATACTAATGGATAAATACACAATCACTAAATATAGACAATTATAAACACGAACACATCAATGCAGAAGCCTGATTATTCGGATCAGAGTCGTCGGAGCTCTAATGACGAGGATAGAACAGAAAACAAGATACTTGAAATAAATTAAAACCCCTAATTCACTACATCCACAGATAATCAGTCTCAGAACCACCTAATTCACTATATCCACAGATAATCAGTCTCAGAAACCCCCTAATTCACTATATCCACAGATAATCAGTCTCAGAAACCACCTAATTCACTATATCCACAGATAATCAGTCTCAGAAACCCCCTAATTCACTACATCCACAGATAATCAGTCTCAGAAACCCCTAATTCACTACATCCACAGATAATCAGTCTCAGAAACCCCCTAATTCACTACATCCACAGATAATCAGTCTCAGAAACCACCTAATTCACTACATCCACAGATAATCAGTCTCAGAAACCCCCTAATTCACTACATCCACAGATAATCAGTCTCAGAAACCACCTAATTCACTACATCCACAGATAATCAGTCTCAGAAACCCCCTAATTCACTACATCCACAGATAATCAGTCTCAGAAACCCCCTAATTCACTACATCACAGATAATCAGTCTCAGAAACCCCTAATTCACTACATCCACAGATAATCAGTCTCAGAAACCCCCTAATTCACTACATCCACAGATAATCAGTCTCAGAAACCCCTAATTCACTACATCCACAGATAATCAGTCTCAGAAACCCCCTAATTCACTACATCCACAGATAATCAGTCTCAGAACCCCCTAATTCACTACATCCACAGATAATCAGTCTCAGAAACCCCCTAATTCACTACATCCACAGATAATCAGTCTCAGAAACCCCCTAATTCACTACATCCACAGATAATCAGTCTCATAAACCCCTAATCAAATGAACACAACACCTTCACAGCTCAAGTTAACTGTCAATCACTACAACATGCTGCTGTCACAGAATATAGTGAACAGTTATTCCCCATGGCGTTGTTCCATACCCGGTCTGATGAATCACAGGTGAGATTACGCAACAGCTGTGTGTGTCAACGAGCTCACCTGGTAGTGCAGCTGTTAGAGCTATTGGTAGTGTAGCTGTTAGAGCTATTGGTAGTGTAGCTGTTAGAGCCTGTAGACCAGTGTCCCAACTCCAGTTCCCCCAACAGTCCAACTCCAGTCCCTCCTGTTATGGGGGGGACTGGAGTTGGGCTGTTAGGGGGGGACCGGGAGATGGGCTGTTAGGGGGGGGACCGGAGATGGGCTGTTAGGGGGGGGACCGGAGTTGGGCTGTTAGGGGGGGGACTGGAGTTGGGCTGTTAGGGGGGGGACCGGAGTGGGCTGTTGGGGGGGGGGACCGGAGTAGGGCTGTTAGGGGGGGGACCGGAGTTGGGCTGTTAGGGGGGACGACCGGAGTTGGGCTGTTAGGGGGGGGACCGGAGTTGGGCTGTTGGGGGGGACTGGAGTTGGGCTGTTGGGGGGGGGACCGGAGTTGGGCCGTTAGGGGGGGACCAGAGTTGGGCTGTTAGGGGGGGGACCGGAGTTTGGCTGTCGGGGGGGGCCTGGAGTTGGGCTGTTGGGGGGGCCTGGAGTTGGGCCGTCGGGGGGCCTGGAGTTGGGCTGTTGGGGGGGGCCTGGAGTTGGGCTGTTGGGGGGGCCTGGAGTTGGGCTGTTGGGGGGGGCCTGGAGTTGGGCTGTCGGGGGGGCCTGGAGTTGGGCTGTTGGGGGGGGGCCTGGAGTTGGGCTGTTGGGGGGGCCTGGAGTTGGGCTGTTGGGGGGGCCTGGAGTTGGGCTGTCCGGGGGGGGCCTGGAGTTGGGCTGTTGGGGGGCCTGGAGTTGGCTGTCTGGGGGGGGCCTGGAGTTGGGCTGTTGGGCTGGGAGTTGGGCTGTTAGGGGGGGGGACCGGAGTTGGGCTGTTAGGGGGGGACCGGAGTTGGGCTGTTAGGGGGGGGACCGGAGTTGGGCTGTCTGCGGAGGGGGATCCAGAATGCGTGCTGTTGGGGGGGACCGGAGTTGGGCTGTTGGGGGGGGCCTGAAGGACTGAAGTTGGAAAACACTGCTGGTAGAACCAAACACACTCACCACACCTCGATTAACCCTAACCCTAAACACTAACACTAACACACTCACCACACCTCACTAACCATAACCCTAACCCTAACCCTAACCCTAACCCTACACAAATGAACAGAGCTTTATGCAAGCTCACCTGTGGTTTACCAGAAGCTATGGAAAAAGTTACTAAGATACGAGACAACAGGACTACTGTCCAGGGTGGCCGAGTTACCATAACAGCTAGGTAAGTCCAGTAAGCCTGTCTGTCTCTGTCTGTCTGTGTATCAGCAATGGTTCTTTCCTGCTGGAGAACACAGTTATTCTCAACATGACAATAACACAGCTCTACCTTTTAAAAACGCGTGTGTGTGCGTCAGTTAGGCTGTGACAGAACAAATGTCAGGAAGGGGTGTGTGTGTCCGCAGCCCTGACACCAGTTCCTCTACTTCCTCAATGAAGAGAGTATGACCTCTAATCCCCCCCCCAGAGAGTATGACTGACTTCACTCCCCCCCCCCAGAGAGTATGACTAACTCCCCCCCAAGTACTACCTAATCCCCCCCCCCAGAGAGAGCACTACTTGGACCCCCCCCAGAGACATGATCAACCCCCCCCCCAGAGAGTACTACCTGCATCCCCCACTCCCCCCCCCAGAGAGAGTACGACCTCACCCTCCCCCCCCCCCCAGCAGCATGCACTCATTCTCCCCCAGAGCATGACTGAATCCCCCCCCAGAGAGTATGACCCAATCCCCCCCATAGAAGCACCCACCCAATCCCCCCCCAGTACAGTATGACGCCAACCCCCCCCAGACATGTACCCGAAATCCCCCCCATACAAGCACCACCCAGACCCCCCCAGAAGAAAGCAATGGACCTATTTTCCCCCAGAGAGAGACTACTGCATCCCCCATCTCCCCCCCCCCATAGAGTATCACTTCTCACCCCCCACCCCCCCCCATAGAGATAATGACCCAATCCCCCCCAGACAGAGTACCACCCAATCCCCCCCAGAGAGGATCACTGAATCTCTCCCCCCAGAGTACCACCCAATCCCCCCCAGAGAGTATGGCAATTTAATCCCCCCCCAGAGAGATCACCCACCTCCCCACTCCCCAGACAGTATCACCACCCCCCACCTCCCTCCCCAGAAAAGATCACTGACCCCCCACCTCCCTCCCCAGAGAGTATGACTCACCTCCCCACTCCCCACAGTATTACTCAACACCCCCCCACAGACAATGACCGAATCCCCCCCCCAGAGTAGTACCACTGAATCTCCCCCCCCCCCCCCCAGAGAGATACCACTGAACCCCCCCCCCAGACAGTATGACCAAAATTCACCCCCCCCCCCCCCCCCCAGAGAATGACCCAATCCCACCGTTTTCCATAGGTTGCACATGCACACTCCCAATCACGGATTTAAGGGGTGGTAGAGGGAGAGGAGGGTGGGGGTGGAGAGGAGAGGAGGGAAGGGGTGGTGGAGGAGAGGGAGAGGAGGGGTGGTAGAGAGGAGGGGAGGGAAGGGGTGGTGGAGAGGACAAGGGAGGGAAGGGGTCCCTTGCAGATTAACCTAGGGGAGGGGTGGCTGAAGAACTAGGGAGAGGAAGGGTTGGTTAGAGGAGGGCAGTCAAGGGATGGGGTGGAGAGGAGGAAGAGGATAGGAGGGGTGGTGGAGAGGAGGGGGAGGAAGGGGTTGGGTGGAAGAGGAGAAGGAAGAGGAGGGTCCTAGAAGAAGGAGGGATGCTGGGCGGTGGGAAGAGGAGACGAGTAGGTAAGGGTGGTGCAGATGGGGCTGTAGGAGGGGTGGGTGGGAGACCAGAGGAGACGTGGTGGGGAGAGACCAGGGGAGGAAGGGGTGGTGGAGAGGAGAGGAGGGAGGGGTGGGAGGAGGAACGGGGACCCTAGGGGTGGCGGAGAGGAGGGAGGGTGGCTGAGAGGAGGGGAGTCAGGGTTGGTGGGGAGAGGGAGAAGGAGAGGGAGGGCGGCGGAGAGGAGGGCAGGGGAAGGGGTTGGGGTGGAGAGGAGAAGGAGAGGAGGGGTGGTAGAGAACTAGGAAGGGAGGGGTGGGGGTGGAAGAAGGAGAAGGAGGGGGAGGGGTGGTGGAGAGGAGGGAGGGGTGGTGGAAGTAACTCAGACTAGAGGACCTGCCTTGGAAGAGGAGGAAGGGGTGGTGGAGAGGAAGGGTGGTGGAAGACCAGCGGGTGGTGGAGAGGAGGGAGGGTGGCCTAGCAGGAGAAGGAGAACTAGGGTGGTGGAGAGGAGGGAGGAGGGCGGTGGAGACCAGAGACCAAGAGGAGGGGTTGGAGCAGAGAGGAGGGCAGGGAGGGGTCTGGTTGGAGACCAGCAGGAGGGTGGTGGAGAGGAGGGAAGGAGGAAGGGGTGGTTGAGAGGAGGCAGGGGAAGGGTGGTGGAAGGAGGGAGGCAAGGGTTGGTGGAAGAGGAGGGGAGGGAGGGGTGGGGGTGAAGGAGGAGGGGAGGGAAGGGGTGGGGGTGGAGAGGAGG
>NC_143028.1:80295000-80312500 GCF_057628025.1 Oncorhynchus mykiss
GTTGTGTGTTACTGGCTGGTTGTGTTGTGTTACTGGCTGGTTGTGTTGTGTGTGTTACTGGCTGGTTGTGTTGTGTGTGTTACTGGCTGGTTGTGTTGTGTGTGTTACTGGCTGGTTGTGTTGTGTGTGTTACTGGCTGGTTGTGTTGTGTGTGTTACTGGCTGGTTGTGTTGTGTGTTACTGGCTGGTTGTGTTGTGTGTTACTGGCTGGTTGTGTTGTGTGTCACTGGCTGGTTGTTATGTGTGTTACTGGCTGATTGTTGTGTGTGTTACTGGCTGATTGTTAAGTGTGTTACTGGCTGGTTGTTAAGTGTGTTACTGGCTGGTTGTGTTGTGTGTTACTGGCTGGTTGTGTTGTGTGTTACTGGCTGGTTGTGTTGTGTGTTACTGGCTGGTTGTGTTGTGTGTTACTGGCTGGTTGTGTTGTGTTACTGGCTGGTTGTGTTGTGTTACTGGCTGGTTGTGTTGTGTTACTGGCTGGTTGTGTTGTGTTACTGGCTGGTTGTGTTACTGGCTGGTTGTGTTACTGGCTGGTTGTGTTACTGGCTGGTTGTGTTACTGGCTGGTTGTGTTACTGGCTGGTTGTGTTGTGTTACTGGCTGGTTGTGTGTTACTGGCTGGTTGTGTGTTACTGGCTGGTTGTGTTGTGTGTTACTGGCTGGTTGTGTTGTGTGTCACTGGCTGGTTGTTAAGTGTGTTACTGGCTGGTTGTTCTGTGTTACTGGCTGGTTGTTGTGTGTGTTACTGGCTGGTTGTTAAGTGTGTTACTGGCTGGTTGTTTTGTGTGTTACTGGCTGGTTGTTGTGTGTGTTACTGGCTGGTTGTTTTGTGTGTTACTGGCTGGTTGTTTTGTGTTACTGGCTGGTTGTTTTGTGTGTTACTGGCTGGTTGTGTTGTGTGTTACTGGCTGGTTGTGTTGTGTGTCACTGGCTGGTTGTTAAGTGTGTTACTGGCTGGTTGTTCTGTGTTACTGGCTGGTTGTTGTGTGTGTTACTGGCTGGTTGTTAAGTGTGTTACTGGCTGGTTGTTTTGTGTGTTACTGGCTGGTTGTTGTGTGTTACTGGCTGGTTGTTTTGTGTGTTACTGGCTGGTTGTTGTGTGTTACTGGCTGGTTGTTTTGAGTGTTACTGGCTGTTTGTATGGAATATATACATTTTCTGAGATATAGTATATTCTGAACAGACTTGTAATCTCAAAACCCAGAGGAAAACACTACCACAACAACTACAATACCACTACTAGTATTACTACCACTACTAGTATTACTACCACTACCAGTATTACTCCCACTACAATAACACTACTAGTATTACTACCACTACTAGTATTACTACCACTACTAGTATTACTACCACTACAATACCACTACTAGTATTATTACCACTACTAGTATTACTACCACTACTAGTATTACTACTACTACTAGTATTACTACCACTACTAGTATTACTACCACTACAATACCACTACTAGTATTACTACCACTACCAGTATTACTACCACTACTAGTATTACTACCACTACTAGTATTACTACCACTACACTACCACTACTAGTATTACTACCACTACTAGTATTACTACCACTACCAGTATTACTACCACTACCACTACTAGTATTACTACCACTACTAGTATTACTACCACTACCAGTATTACTACCACTACCAGTATTACTACCACTACTAGTATTACTACCACTACAATAACACTACTAGTATTACTACCACTACTAGTATTACTACCACTACAATACCACTACTAGTATTACTACCACTACAATACCACTACTAGTATTACTACCACTACTAGTATTACTACCACTACCAGTATTACTACCACTACCACTACTAGTATTACTACCACTACTAGTATTACTACCACTACCAGTATTACTACCACTACCAGTATTACTACCACTACTAGTATTACTACCACTACTAGTATTACTACCACTACCAGTATTACTACCACTACCAGTATTACTACCACTACTAGTATTACTACCACTACCAGTATTACTACCACTACCACTACTAGTATTACTACCACTACTAGTATTACTACCACTACAATAACACTACTAGTATTACTACCACTACCAGTATTACTACCACTACAATAACACTACTAGTATTACTACCACTACTAGTATTACTACCACTACCAGTATTACTACAACTACCAGTATTACTACCACTACAATAACACTACTAGTATTACTACCACTACTAGTATTACTACCACTACCAGTATTACTACCACTACCAGTATTACTACCACTACACTACCACTACTAGTATTACTACCACTACTAGTATTACTACCACTACTAGTATTACTACTAGTATTACTACCACTACTAGTATTACTACCACTACTAGTATTACTACCACTACTAGTATTACTACCACTACCAGTATTACTACCACTACAATATCACTACTATATTTACTACCACTACTAGTATTACTACCACTACTAGTATTACTACCACTACAATACCACTACTAGTATTACTACCACTACTAGTATTACTACCACTACAATAACACTACTAGTATTACTACCACTACTAGTATTACTACCACTACCAGTATTACTACCACTACTAGTATTACTACCACTACTAGTATTACTACCACTACAATAACACTACTAGTATTACTACCACTACAATACCACTAATAGTATTACTACCACTACTAGTATTACTAAGGAGACCACTAAAAGGAGACCACTAAAAGGAGACCACTAAAAGGAGACCACTAAAACCATTGACAACTATGTGCTGTTTTCAAGGGATCGTTAAATAAATGTTAGAACATTTTGGTTTTAATATCATCTTGAAGAGCAGTCAGAACTACACATTTGCCATTATTTAAAAAAAAATTAATGTACTTATTTTTTTACATTTTTAATAATAAAACAACAGACAGAGAATCTTTTGTAGTCCAAAAACAAAACAGGTTCTATATAGAACACCGAAGAATCGTTTTTATCTAAGCCTATTTTACATTAAGTAACGTTTACACTGAAACAGCAGTTACAACAGTCTGCTTTCTGTCAGTCTGAGTAATGAGCGGGAACAGAGAAATAGTGGAGGCAGAACATGGGATTTTCCCACAGAGCAGACTCTAGCCTCGTCCAAGACAAGTCATTACTCAACTGAGAGAAAGAAAGAGAGAGAGAGAGACAAGAGAGAGAGAGACAGAGAGAGACAGAGAGAGACAGAGAGAGACAGAGAGAGAGAGAGAGAGAGAGAGAGAGAGAGAGAGAGAGAGAGAGAGAGAGAGAGAGAGAGAGAGAGAGAGAGAGAGAGAGAGAGACGAGGAGAGAGAGATCACAAAGTGGCAAAACTCTGGTGCCCAAACACTAGGCATGCCCTGGAGCTGTTATCAGAGGACAGACTAGGGTACCCCGACCACATCATAATTCACACGGGCACAAATGGGACAAGCAAGAAAGGGAGTGATCGAAAAAGCTTCTTCCACTTTCCACAACACACAAGTGGTTATCTCCACCCTGCTACCACGGAAATACTCTCACCCTGATACCATACAGCGGGTGAATGCAAGCATTTCCCAGGACTGTGCCTCAAAACCTGATGTCTTCCTGGCCCACCACTCCACCCTGGACTTGAACAGCTTTATGACCAGGTCCACTTCTACAAGGCAGCAATCTAACTTTCCAATTCCACCCTGAAGAACGTCACCCTCAACCCTCACACAGGAGCAACGGACACCCCACCTAGATCAGCGAGACACCCTCCCAGACCTGCTAGACCCCCCTCCTGAAGGACCTGCACCAAGAGAACCCACGCCAAGAGGACCTACACCAAGAGGACCTACGCCAAGCGGACCTACGCCAAGAGGACCTACGCCAAGAGGACCTACGCCAAGAGGACCCACAGCAAGCGGACCTACACCAAGAGGACCTACACCAAGAGGACCTACACCAAGCGAACCTACACCAAGCGGACCTACACCAAGAAGACCTACACCAAGAGGACCTACACCAAGAGGACCTACACCAAGAGGACCTACACCAAGAGGACCTACACCAAGCGGACCTACACCAAGCGGACCTACACCAAGAGGACCTACACCAAGAGGACCTACACCAAGAGGACCTACACCCAGACCTGCAAGACCCCCTCCCGAAGGACCTACACCAAGAGGACCCACACCAAGAGGACCCAAACCAAGAGGACCCAAACCAAGAGGACCCACACCAAGTGGACCTACACCCAGACCACAGCATCTCCAGCCACACCCCAACCAGCTAAGACCGCCCCAAACAAACCCTGGCCACACCCTATATAGGCCCACCATATCAGACCGATGCCCCTTCTGCCCACCACATGCCCCCTGCCCCAAGGAGAACATGACAAATGCCCAGGTGGTGAGCAGAGCAACAGGCCCAACCCCCACTATTACACCCGCCCAAGCCCCATCCTGCGACCTAAGAGGTATGTATCAGATGGTCAACATACTCTGCTTACACCTAATGTGATGATCCGGGGCCTAAACCACACAGAAATAACACTGGACACTATGGAACACAAAGCTTTTACTATCTCATCCTGGAATAGACAAGGTCAGAGGTCATCTGCCTTTGGCCTAAAGAGCAAGAACCCAGACTTCCTCCTTGAAATCAGAAATACAAACATTGTCATCCTACAAGAAATCTGGTATACAGGAGATGGACCCACTGGTTGCACTCTAGGTTACAGAGAGCTGGTAGTCCCATCCACCAAACTACCAGGTGGGTGGCATAGAGGAGATGGACCCACTGGTTGCCATCTAGATTACAGAGAGCTGGTAGTCCCATCCACCACACTACCAGGTGGGTGGTATAGAGGAGATGGACCCACTGGTTGCCCTCTAGATTACAGGGAGCTGGTAGTCCCATCCACCACACTACCAGGTGTGAAACATGGTATAGAGGAGACGGACCCACTGGTTTCCCTCTAGGTTACAGAGAGCTGGTAGTCCCATCCACCACACTACCAGGTGGGTGGTATAGAGGAGATGGACCCACTGGTTGCCCTCTAGGTTACAGAGAGCTGGTAGTCCCATCCACCACACTACCAGGTGGGTGGTATAGAGGAGATGGACCCACTGGTTGTCCTCTAGGTTACAGGGAGCTGGTAGTCCCATCCACCAAACTACCAGGTGGGTGGTATAGAGGAGATGGACCCACTGGTTGCCCTCTAGATTACAGGGAGCTGGTAGTCCCATCCACCACACTACCAGGTGTGAAACATGGTATAGAGGAGACGGACCCACTGGTTTCCCTCTAGGTTACAGAGAGCTGGTAGTCCCATCCACCACACTACCAGGTGGGTGGTATAGAGGAGATGGACCCACTGGTTGCCCTCTAGGTTACAGAGAGCTGGTAGTCCCATCCACCACGCTACCAGGTGGGTGGTATAGAGGAGATGGACCCACTGGTTGCCCTCTAGGTTACAGAGAGCTGGTAGTCCCATCCACCAAACTACCAGGTGGGTGGTATAGAGGAGATGGACCCACTGGTTGCCCTCTAGGTTACAGAGAGCTGGTAGTCCCATCCACCACGCTACCAGGTGGGTGGTATAGAGGAGATGGACCCACTGGTTGCCCTCTAGGTTACAGAGAGCTGGTAGTCCCATCCACCACACTACCAGGTGGGTGGGCATAGAGGAGATGGACCCACTGGTTGCCCTCTAGCTTACAGAGAGCTGGTAGTCCCATCCACCAAACTACCAGGTGGGTGGCATAGACGAGATGGACCCACTGGTTGCCCTCTAGGTTACAGAGAGCTGGTAGTCCCATCCACCACACTACCAGGTGGGTGGTATAGAGGAGATGGACCCACTGGTTGTCCTCTAGGTTACAGAGAGCTGGTAGTCCCATCCACCAAACTACCAGGTGGGTGGTATAGAGGAGATGGACCCACTGGTTGCCATCTAGGTTACAGGGAGCTGGTAGTCCCATCCACCACACTACCAGGTGGGTGGCATAGAGGAGATGGACCCACTGGTTGCCCTCTAGGTTACAGAGAGCTGGTAGTCCCATCCACCACACTACCAGGTGGGTGGTATAGAGGAGATGGACCCACTGGTTGTCCTCTAGGTTACAGAGAGCTGGTAGTCCCATCCACCAAACTACCAGGTGGGTGGTATAGAGGAGATGGACCCACTGGTTGCCATCTAGGTTACAGGGAGCTGGTAGTCCCATCCACCACACTACCAGGTGGGTGGTATAGAGGAGATGGACCCACTGGTTGCCCTCTAGGTTACAGGGAGCTGGTAGTCCCATCCACCACACTACCAGGTGGGTGGTATAGAGGAGATGGACCCACTGGTTGCCCTCTAGATTACAGGGAGCTGGTAGTCCCATCCACCACACTACCAGGTGTGAAACATGGTATAGAGGAGACGGACCCACTGGTTTCCCTCTAGGTTACAGAGAGCTGGTAGTCCCATCCACCACACTACCAGGTGGGTGGTATAGAGGAGATGGACCCACTGGTTGCCCTCTAGGTTACAGAGAGCTGGTAGTCCCATCCACCACACTACCAGGTGGGTGGTATAGAGGAGATGGACCCACTGGTTGTCCTCTAGGTTACAGGGAGCTGGTAGTCCCATCCACCAAACTACCAGGTGGGTGGTATAGAGGAGATGGACCCACTGGTTGCCCTCTAGATTACAGGGAGCTGGTAGTCCCATCCACCACACTACCAGGTGTGAAACATGGTATAGAGGAGATGGACCCACTGGTTTCCCTCTAGGTTACAGAGAGCTGGTAGTCCCATCCACCACACTACCAGGTGGGTGGTATAGAGGAGATGGACCCACTGGTTGCCCTCTAGGTTACAGAGAGCTGGTAGTCCCATCCACCACGCTACCAGGTGGGTGGTATAGAGGAGATGAACCCACTGGTTGCCCTCTAGGTTACAGAGAGCTGGTAGTCCCATCCACCAAACTACCAGGTGGGTGGTATAGAGGAGATGGACCCACTGGTTGCCCTCTAGGTTACAGAGAGCTGGTAGTCCCATCCACCACACTACCAGGTGGGTGGGCATAGAGGAGATGGACCCACTGGTTGCCCTCTAGCTTACAGAGAGCTGGTAGTCCCATCCACCAAACTACCAGGTGGGTGGCATAGAGGAGATGGACCCACTGGTTGCCCTCTAGGTTACAGAGAGCTGGTAGTCCCATCCACCACACTACCAGGTGGGTGGTATAGAGGAGATGGACCCACTGGTTGTCCTCTAGGTTACAGAGAGCTGGTAGTCCCATCCACCAAACTACCAGGTGGGTGGTATAGAGGAGATGGACCCACTGGTTGCCATCTAGGTTACAGGGAGCTGGTAGTCCCATCCACCACACTACCAGGTGGGTGGCATAGAGGAGATGGACCCACTGGTTGCCCTCTAGGTTACAGAGAGCTGGTAGTCCCATCCACCACACTACCAGGTGGGTGGTATAGAGGAGATGGACCCACTGGTTGTCCTCTAGGTTACAGAGAGCTGGTAGTCCCATCCACCAAACTACCAGGTGGGTGGTATAGAGGAGATGGACCCACTGGTTGCCATCTAGGTTACAGGGAGCTGGTAGTCCCATCCACCACACTACCAGGTGGGTGGTATAGAGGAGATGGACCCACTGGTTGCCCTCTAGGTTACAGGGAGCTGGTAGTCCCATCCACCACACTACCAGGTGGGTGGTATAGAGGAGATGGACCCACTGGTTGCCATCTAGGTTACAGAGAGCTGGTAGTCCCATCCACCACACTACCAGGTGGGTGGTATAGAGGAGATGGACCCACTGGTTGCCCTCTAGGTTACAGAGAGCTGGTAGTCCCATCCACCAAACTACCAGGTGGGTGGTATAGAGGAGATGGACCCACTGGTTGTCCTCTAGGTTACAGGGAGCTGGTAGTCCCATCCACCAAACTACCAGGTGGGTGGCATAGAGGAGATGGACCCACTGGTTGCCCTCTAGGTTACAGAGAGCTGGTAGTCCCATCCACCACACTACCAGGTGGGTGGTATAGAGGAGATGGACCCACTGGTTGCCATCTAGGTTACAGAGAGCTGGTAGTCCCATCCACCACACTACCAGGTGGGTGGTATAGAGGAGATGGACCCACTGGTTGCCCTCTAGGTTACAGAGAGCTGGTAGTCCCATCCACCACACTACCAGGTGGGTGGTATAGAGGAGATGGACCCACTGGTTGTCCTCTAGGTTACAGGGAGCTGGTAGTCCCATCCACCAAACTACCAGGTGGGTGGTATAGAGGAGATGGACCCACTGGTTGCCCTCTAGATTACAGGGAGCTGGTAGTCCCATCCACCACACTACCAGGTGTGAAACATGGTATAGAGGAGATGGACCCACTGGTTTCCCTCTAGGTTACAGAGAGCTGGTAGTCCCATCCACCACACTACCAGGTGGGTGGTATAGAGGAGATGGACCCACTGGTTGCCCTCTAGGTTACAGAGAGCTGGTAGTCCCATCCACCACGCTACCAGGTGGGTGGTATAGAGGAGATGAACCCACTGGTTGCCCTCTAGGTTACAGAGAGCTGGTAGTCCCATCCACCAAACTACCAGGTGGGTGGTATAGAGGAGATGGACCCACTGGTTGCCCTCTAGGTTACAGAGAGCTGGTAGTCCCATCCACCACACTACCAGGTGGGTGGGCATAGAGGAGATGGACCCACTGGTTGCCCTCTAGCTTACAGAGAGCTGGTAGTCCCATCCACCAAACTACCAGGTGGGTGGCATAGAGGAGATGGACCCACTGGTTGCCCTCTAGGTTACAGAGAGCTGGTAGTCCCATCCACCACACTACCAGGTGGGTGGTATAGAGGAGATGGACCCACTGGTTGTCCTCTAGGTTACAGAGAGCTGGTAGTCCCATCCACCAAACTACCAGGTGGGTGGTATAGAGGAGATGGACCCACTGGTTGCCATCTAGGTTACAGGGAGCTGGTAGTCCCATCCACCACACTACCAGGTGGGTGGCATAGAGGAGATGGACCCACTGGTTGCCCTCTAGGTTACAGAGAGCTGGTAGTCCCATCCACCACACTACCAGGTGGGTGGTATAGAGGAGATGGACCCACTGGTTGTCCTCTAGGTTACAGAGAGCTGGTAGTCCCATCCACCAAACTACCAGGTGGGTGGTATAGAGGAGATGGACCCACTGGTTGCCATCTAGGTTACAGGGAGCTGGTAGTCCCATCCACCACACTACCAGGTGGGTGGTATAGAGGAGATGGACCCACTGGTTGCCCTCTAGGTTACAGGGAGCTGGTAGTCCCATCCACCACACTACCAGGTGGGTGGTATAGAGGAGATGGACCCACTGGTTGCCATCTAGGTTACAGAGAGCTGGTAGTCCCATCCACCACACTACCAGGTGGGTGGTATAGAGGAGATGGACCCACTGGTTGCCCTCTAGGTTACAGAGAGCTGGTAGTCCCATCCACCACACTACCAGGTTTGAAAAAGGAAAGAGATTTAGGGGGTTATGCTCATTTGGTATAGAGCAGACATAACTCACTATTAAAATAGACAAAAAAAAAATGAACATTTTACATCTGAAATGAATAAGGAAATTATCTCAAAAGAGAAACATTTCCTCGTGTGTGTGTTACCCATATCAATACTTAACAGATGACAACTTCTCCATCCTAGAGGGGGAGATCAACCATTTCCAGGCCCAGGGACATATATACCTGTCTGTGGCGACTGAAATGCCAGAACCGGACAAGAACCTGACACCCTCAGCACACAGGGGGACAAACACCTGCCTGGAGGTGACAGCATTCCCTCCCAAATATGCCCTCCTAGGCACAACTATGACAACATAACCAACAAAAATGGGCCACAACTCCTGCAGCTCTGTCGCACGCTGGGTATGTACATAGTCACTGGTAGGCTTCGAGGGGACTCCTATGGTAGGTACACCTATAGCTCATCTCTTGGCAGTAGTACTGTAGACTACTTTATCACTGACCTCAACCCAGAGTCTCTCAGAGCGTTCACAGTCAGCCCACTGACACCCCTATCAGACCACAGCAAAATCACAGGCTACTTGAACAGAGCAATACTCAATCACGAGGCATCAAAGCCAAAGGAACTGAGTAATATTAAGAAATGCTATAGATGGAAGGAATGTAGTGTGGAAACCTACCAAAAAACAATTAGGAAACAACAAATTCAACCCCTTTTAGACAACTTCCTGGACAAAATGTTCCACTGTAATAGTGAAGGTGTAAACCTGGCAGTTGAACATCTTAACAGTATATTTAACCTCTCAGCTTCCCTAGCAAATCTAAACATTTCAAGCAGACAAACTAAGAAAATGAACAAAAATGACAACTGGTTTGATGAAGAATGCAAAAATCTAATAAAGAAATTGAGAGACCTGTCCAACCAAAAACACAGAGACCCAGAAAACCTGAGTCTACGCCTTCACTATGATGAATCACTAAAACAATACAGAAATACACTACGGAAAAAGAAGGAACAGCATGTCAGAAATCAGCTCAGTGTAATTGAAGTATCCATAGACTCTTCTGGGAAACCCGAAACAAACAACAACAAGAAGAATTATCTATCCAAAATGGAGATGTATGGGTAAACCACTTCTCCAATCTTTTTGGCTCCATAACAAAGAACAAACAGCAAAAACATATACATGATCAAATACACATTTTAGAATCAACTATTAAAGACTATCAGAACCCACTGGATTCTCCAATTACATTGAATAAGTTACAAAATAAAAACCCTCCAACCCAAAAAGGCCGGTGGTGTTGATGGTATCCTCAATGAAATGATCAAATACACAGACAACAAATTCCGAAATTGGCTATACTAAAACTCTTTAACATCATCCTTAGCTCTGGCATCTTCCCCAATATTTGGAACCAAGGACTGATCACCCGAATCCAAAAAAGTGGAGACAAATTTGACCCCAGTAACTACCGTGGGATATGTGTCAACAGCAACCTTGGGAAAATCCTCTGCATTATCATTAACAGCAGACTCGTACATTTCCTCTGTGAAAACAACGTACTGAGCAAATGTCAAATTGGCTTTTTACCAAATGACCGTACTACAGACCACAACGTTATGAAATCCACGTACACAAACAACAAGTGTGTGGTTAAAATTGACAAAAAGAACACATTTCTTTCCACAGGGTTGTGGGGTGAGACAGGGATGCAGCTTAAGCCCCACCATCTTCAACATATGTCAATGAATTGGCGCGGGCACTAGAAAAGTCTGCAGCACCCGGCCTCACCCTACTAGAATCTGAAGTCAAATATCTATTGTTTGCTGATGATCTGGTGCTTCTGTCCCCAACCAAGGAGGGCCTACAGCAGCACCTAGATATTCTGCACAGATGGTCCCTGACAGTAAATCTCAGTAAGACCAAAATAATGGTGTTCCAAAAAAGGTCCAGTCGCAAGGACCACCAACACAAATTCCATCTAGACACCGTTGCCCTAGAGCACACAAAAAACAATGCATCCCTCGGCCTAAACATCAGCGCCACAGGTAACTTCCACAAAAATGTGAACGATCTGAGACACAAGGCAACAAGGGACTTCTCTATGCCATCAAAAGGAACATACAATTTTACATACCGATCTGGCAAAAAATACTTGAATCAGCCCTTTATGGTTGTGAGGTCTGGGGTCCGCTCACCAAAGAATAATTCACAAAATGGGGAGAACACTAAATGGAGATTCTGCATGCAGAATTCTGCAAAAAAATATCCTCTGTGTACAACGTAAAACACCAAATAATGCATGCAGAGAGCACAATTATGACGATACCCGCTAATTATCAAAATACAGAAAAGAGCAATTCAATTCTACAACCACCTAAAAGAAAGCAAATCGTTGACAATGTACAGACTCAGTGAGCATAGCCTTGCTATTGAGAAAGGCCGCCGTAGGCAGACCTGACTCTCAAGAGAAGACAGGCTTTGTGCACTGAGTCTGTACATTGTCAACGATTTGCTTTCTTTTAGCTGGTTGTAGAATAGAATTGCTATGTGCAGGCAATGTGCACACTGCCCACAAAATGAGATGGAAACTGAGCTGCACTTCCTAACCTCCTGCCAAAATGTATGACCACATTAGAGATACATATTTCCCTCAGATAACACAGACCCACAAAGAATTAAAAAACAAACACGATTTTGATAAACTCCAATATCTACTGGGTGAAATTCCACAGTGTAACCCCTGTATAACGGTACCCCCTGTATATAGCCTCCACATTGACTCTGTACTGGTACCCCCTGTATATAGCCTCCGCATTGACTCTGTACCGGTACCCCCTGTATATAGCCTCCACATTGACTCTGTACCGGTACCCCCTGTATATAGCCTCCACATTGACTCTGTACCGGTACCCCCTGTATATAGTCTCCACATTGACACTGTACAAGTACCCCCTGTATATAGCCTCCACATTGACTCTGTACCGATACCCCCTGTATATAGCCTCCACATTGACTCTGTACCGTAACACCCTGTATATAGCCTCCACATTGACTCTGTACCGGTGTCCCCCTGTATATAGCCTCCACATTGACTCTGTACCGGTACCCCCTGTATATAGCCTCCACATTGAGTCTGTACAGTAATACCCTGTATACAGCCTCCACATTGACTCTGTACCGTAACACCCTGTATATAGTCTCCACATTGACTCTGTACCGTAACACCCTGTATATAGCCTCCACATTGACTCTGTACCGGTGTCCCCCTGTATATAGCCTCCACATTGACTCTGTACCGGTACCCCCTGTATATAGCCTCCACATTGACTCTGTACCGTAATACCCTGTATATAGCCTCCACATTGACTCTGTACCGTAATACCCTGTATATAGCCTCCACATTGACTCTGTACCGATACCCCCTGTATATAGCCTCCACATTGACTCTGTACCGTAACACCCTGTATATAGCCTCCACATTGACTCTGTACCGGTGTCCCCCTGTATATAGCCTCCACATTGACTCTGTACCGGTACCCCCTGTATATAGCCTCCACATTGACTCTGTACCGTAATACCCTGTATATAGCCTCCACATTGACTCTGTACCGTAATACCCTGTATATAGCCTCCACATTGACTCTGTACCGTAATACCCTGTATATAGCCTCCACATTGACTCTGTACCGGTACCCCCTGTATATAGCCTCCACATTGACTCTGTACCGGTACCCCCTGTATATATCCTCCACATTGACTCTGTACCGGTACCCCCTGTATATAGCCTCCACATTGACTCTGTACCGGTGTCCCCCTGTATATAGCCTCCACATTGACTCTGTACCGGTACCCCCTGTATATAGCCTCCACATTGACTCTGTACCGTAATACCCTGTATATAGCCTCCACATTGACTCTGTACCGGTACCCCCTGTATATAGCCTCCACATTGACTCTGTACCGGTACCCCCTGTATATAGCCTCCACATTGACTCTGTACCGGTACCCTCTGTATATAGCCTCCACATTGACTCTGTACCGTAATACCCTGTATACAGCCTCCACATTGAGTCTGTACAGTAATACCCTGTATACAGCCTCCACATTGACTCTGTACCGTAACACCCTGTATATAGTCTCCACATTGACTCTGTACCGGTACCCCCTGTATATAGCCTCCACATTGACTCTGTACCGTAACACCCTGTATATAGCCTCCACATTGACTCTGTACCGGTACCCCCTGTATATAGCCTCCACATTGACTCTGTACCGGTACCCCCTGTATATAGCCTCCACATTGACTCTGTACCGGTACCCCTGTATATAGCCTCCGCATTGACTCTGTACCGGTACCCCCTGTATATAACCTCCACATTGACTCTGTACCGGTACCCCCTGTATATAGTCTCCACATTGACACTGTACCGGTACCCCCTGTATATAGCTTCCACATTGACACTGTACCGGTACCCCCTGTATATAGCCTCCGCATTGACTCTGTACCGGTACCCCCTGTATATAGCCTCCACAATGACTCTGTACCGTAACACCCTGTATATAGCCTCCACATTGACTCTGTACCGGTGTCCCCCTGTATATAGCCTCCACATTGACTCTGTACAAGTACCCCCTGTATATAGCCTCCACATTGACTCTGTACAAGTACCCCCTGTATATAGCCTCCACATTGACTCTGTACCGATACCCCCTGTATATAGCCTCCACATTGACTCTGTACCGTAACACCCTGTATATAGCCTCCACATTGACTCTGTACCGGTGTCCCCCTGTATATAGCCTCCACATTGACTCTGTACCGGTACCCCCTGTATATAGCCTCCACATTGACTCTGTACCGGTGTCCCCCTGTATATAGCCTCCACATTGACTCTGTACAAGTACCCCCTGTATATAGCCTCCACATTGACTCTGTACAAGTACCCCCTGTATATAGCCTCCACATTGACTCTGTACCGATACCCCCTGTATATAGCCTCCACATTGACTCTGTACCGTAACACCCTGTATATAGCCTCCACATTGACTCTGTACCGGTGTCCCCCTGTATATAGCCTCCACATTGACTCTGTACCGGTACCCCCTGTATATAGCCTCCACATTGACTCTGTACCGTAATACCCTGTATATAGCCTCCACATTGACTCTGTACCGTAATACCCTGTATATAGCCTCCACATTGACTCTGTACCGTAATACCCTGTATATAGCCTCCACATTGACTCTGTACCGGTACCCCCTGTATATAGCCTCCACATTGACTCTGTACCGGTACCCCCTGTATATAGCCTCCACATTGACTCTGTACCGGTACCCCCTGTATATAGCCTCCACATTGACTCTGTACCGGTACCCCCTGTATATAGCCTCCACATTGACTCTGTACCGTAATACCCTGTATATAGCCTCCACATTGACTCTGTACCGGTACCCCCTGTATATAGCCTCCACATTGACTCTGTACCGGTACCCCCTGTATATAGCCTCCACATTGAGTCTGTACCGTAATACCCTGTATACAGCCTCCACATTGAGTCTGTACCGTAATACCCTGTATATAGCCTCCACATTGACTCTGTACCGTAACACCCTGTATATAGTCTCCACATTGACTCTGTACCGGTACCCCCTGTATATAGCCTCCACAATGACTCTGTACCGTAATACCCTGTATATAGCCTCCACATTGAGTCTGTACCGTAATACCCTGTATATAACCTCCACATTGAGTCTGTACCGTAATACCCTGTATATAGCCTCCACATTGACTCTGTACCGTAATACCCTGTATATAACCTCCACATTGAGTCTGTACCGTAACACCCTGTATATAGCCTCCACATTGACTCTGTACCGTAATACCCTGTATATAGCCTCCACATTGAGTCTGTACCGTAATACCCTGTATATAACCTCCACATTGAGTCTGTACCGTAATACCCTGTATATAACCTCACTACTGTTATTTTATTGCTGCTCTTTAATTACTTGTTATTCTTATCTCTTCCTTTAAACTGCATTGTTAGTTAAGGACTTGTAAGTCAGCATTTCACAGTAATGTCTACGTAAACCTGTTGTATTCGGTGACAAATACAATTTGATGTGAAACCATCAACAGAAAACCAAAGAGCCGGCGTAATACGGTGTGGACAATGGAGGACAGTGGTGTGTGTTGAGATGTGTGTTGAGGTGTGTGTTGAGGTGTGTGTTGAGGTGTGTGTTGAGGTGTGCGTACCTCTGTTTTAGTGTGTGTTTGTGCGTTGAGTTGTGTGTTGAGGTGTGTGTTGAGGTGTGTGTTGAGGTGTGTGTACCTCTGCGTTCTGTGTCTCCTGGTGTAGCTGAGTCAAACCAGTCAGGTCCTCCAGGAAGGAGTGGGAGGAGTTAAACACCTTGGACAGGAAGTTGAAACCATCCTTCTCATAGCTGTCCAGGACCTAGGATGTAAACAAAAACAACAGGGTCAACAACAATAACTCTCATCAAACCCCTAAACAACATCATCACCACCATGATAGGGAGGTGCCAGAGAGGGGGACAAGACAAGGGGACAAGCCTAGGGGACAAGGCTAGGGGACAAGGCTAGGGGACAAGGCTAGGGGACAAGGCTAGGGGGGGTCTGGGGGACAAGACTAGGGGACAAGGCTAGGGGGGGTCTGGACAAGGCTATGGGACAGGACTAGGGGACAAGTCTAGGGGACAAGGCCAGGGGACAAGGATAGGGGGGGTCTGGGGGACAAGGCTATGGAACAAGGCTAGGGGGGGTCTCAGGGACAGGACTAGGTGACGTCTGGGGACAAGACTAGGGGACAAGGCTAGAGGGGGCCTGGAGGACAAGACTAGGGGACAAGGCTAGGGGGAGTCTGGGGGACAAGACTAGGGGACAAGGCTAGAGGGGGTCTGGAGGACAAGACTAGAGGACAAGACTAGGGGGGGTCTGGGGGACAGGACCAGGGGACAATGCTGGAGGGGGTCTGGAGGACAAGACCAGGGGACAAGGGGACAAGGCTAGGGACCAAGACTAGGGGACAAAGCTGTGGGGGTCTGTGGGACAAGACTAGGGTACAAGGCTAGGGGACAAGGCTAGGGGGAGTCTGGGGGACAAGGCTAGAGGGGGTCTGGGGGACAAGGCTAGAGGGGGTCTGGGGGACAAGACTAGGGGACAAGGCTAGAGGGGGTCTGGGGGACAAGGCTAGGGGACAAGGCTATGGGGGGTCTGGGGGACGAGACTAGGGGACAAGACTGGGGGACGAGGCTGGGGGGGTCTGGGGGACGAGGCTAGGGGACGAGGCTAGGGATCAAGACTAGGGGACAAGGCTAGGGGGCGAGGCTGGGGGGGTCTGGGGTCTGTAGTCTGGGGGACGAGGCTGGGGTCTGTAGTCTCGGGGACGAGGCTGGGGTCTGTAATCTCGGGGACGAGGCTGCGGTCTGTAGTCTGGGGGACGAGGCTGCGGTCTGGGGGACGAGGCTGCGGTCTGTAGTCTGGGGGACGAGGCTGCGGTCTGTATTCTGGGGGACGAGGCTAGGGGACGAGGCTAGGGATCAAGACTAGGGGACAAGGCTAGGGGGCGAGGCTGGGGGGGTCTGGGGTCTGTAGTCTGGGGGACGAGGCTGGGGTCTGTAGTCTCGGGGACGAGGCTGGGGTCTGTAGTCTCGGGGACGAGGCTGCGGTCTGTAGTCTGGGGGACGAGGCTGCGGTCTGTAGTCTGGGGGACGAGGCTGCGGTCTGTAGTCTGGGGGACGAGGCTGCGGTCTGTAGTCTGGGGGACGAGGCTGCGGTCTGTAGTCTGGGGGACGAGGCTGCGTTCTGTAGTCTGGGGGACGAGGCTGCGGTCTGTATTCTGGGGGACGAGGCTGCGGTCTGTATTCTGGGGGACGAGGCTGGGGTCTGTATTCTGGGGGACGAGGCTGGGGTCTGTAGTCTGGGGGACGAGGCTGGGGTCTGTAGTCTGGGGGACGAGGCTGG